>NW_026700982.1:0-51932 GCF_030435755.1 Ochotona princeps
GATGCTCTACCAGGTTCATTCCTAGATAATGCACTCAAAGGGCACTAAGCATAGAGTGTGACAACTGAGTTTCCTTGAGAGCTGCTTGGAAGTCTGATGGTGTGAAGTTAGTGAGCCAAATGGAGTTGTTCTCCCACAAGAACCACTCGGCTGATCCTTCTTCAATATGCCCTTCACCAACATGCAGTGTTTCCTTGATTGAATTAGCTCTCACACCAATATTTGCGTCTAGAGCCTTTGCATTGAGGGCTATCTGAAAACGGCTGTGGCGCTGAAGTTGCCTGTGAATGTGGAGTTGGTGGCATGTGAAACCCGCATGTGGAGCATTCGTTTGTGTGGGATGCTCTACCAGGTTCATTCCTAGATAATGCACTCAAAGGGCACTAAGCATAGAGTGTGACAACTGAGTTTCCTAGAGAGCTGCTTGGAAGTCTGATGGTGTGAAGTTAGTGAGCCAAATGGAGTTGTTCTCCCACAAGAACCACTCGACTGATCCTTCTTCAATATGCCCTTCACCAACATGCAGTGTTTCCTTGATTGAATTAGCTCTCACACCAATATTTGCGTCTAGAGCCTTTGCATTGAGGGCTATCTGAAAACGGCTGTAGCGCTGAAGTTGCCTGTGAATGTGGAGTTGGTGGCATGTGAAACCCGCATGTGGAGCATTCGTTTGTGTGGGATGCTCTACCAGGTTCATTTCAGTCCTAGCCATACAAAGGAAACTAAGCATAGAGTGTGAAAACTGAGTTTCCTTGAGAGCTGCTTGGAAGCCTGATGGTGTGTGAAGTTAGTGAGCCAAATGGAGTTGTTCTCCCACAAGAACCACTCGGCTGATCCTTCTTCAATATGCCCTTCACCAACATGCAGTGTTTCCTTGATTGAATTAGCTCTCACACCAATATTTGCGTCTAGAGCCTTTGCTTTGAGGGCTATCTGAAAACGGCTGTGGCGCTGAAGTTGCCTGTGAATGTGGAGTTGGTGGCATGTGAAACCCGCATGTGGAGCATTCGTTTGTGTGGGATGCTCTACCAGGTTCATTCCTAGATAATGCACTCAAAGGGCACTAAGCATAGAGTGTGAAAACTGAGTTTCCTTGAGAGCTGCTTGGAAGCCTGATGGTGTGTGAAGTTAGTGAGCCAAATGGAGTTGTTCTCCCACAAGAACCACTCGGCTGATCCTTCTTCAATATGCCCTTCACCAACATGCAGTGTTTCCTTGATTGAATTAGCTCTCACACCAATATTTGCGTCTAGAGCCTTTGCATTGAGGGCTATCTGAAAACGGCTGTGGCGCTGAAGTTGCCTGTGAATGTGGAGTTGGTGGCATGTGAAACCCGCATGTGGAGCATTCGTTTGTGTGGAATGCTCTACCAGGTTCATTCCTAGATAATGCACTCAAAGGGCACTAAGCATAGAGTGTGAAAACTAAGTTTCCTTGAGAGCTGCTTGGAAGCCTGATGGTGTGTGAAGTTAGTGAGCCAAATGGAGTTGTTCTCCCACAAGAACCACTCGGCTGATCCTTCTTCAATATGCCCTTCACCAACATGCAGTGTTTCCTTGATTGAATTAGCTCTCACACCAATATTTGCGTCTAGAGCCTTTGCATTGAGGGCTATCTGAAAACGGCTGTGGCGCTGAAGTTGCCTGTGAATGTGGAGGTGGTGGCATGTGAAACCCGCATGTGGAGCATTTGTTTGTGTGGAATGCTCTACCAGGTTCATTCCTAGATAATGCACTCAAAGGGCACTAAGCATAGAGTGTGAAAACTGAGTTTCCTTGAGAGCTGCTTGGAAGCCTGATGGTGTGTGAAGTTAGTGAGCCAAATGGAGTTGTTCTCCCACAAGAACCACTCGGCTGATCCTTCTTCAATATGCCCTTCACCAACATGCAGTGTTTTCTTGATTGAATTAGCTCTCACACCAATATTTGCGTCTAGAGCCTTTGCATTGAGGGCTATCTGAAAACGGCTGTGGCGCTGAAGTTGCCTGTGAATGTGGAGTTGGTGGCATGTGAAACCCGCATGTGGAGCATTCGTGTATGTGGGATACTCTCCAAGCTTCATTTCAGTCCTAGGCACACAAAGAGCACTGAGCATAGAGTGTGAAAACTGAGTTTCCTTGAGAGCTGCTTGGATGCCTGATGGTGTGTGAATTTAGTGAGCCAAATGGAGTTGTTCTCCCACAAGAACCACTCGGCTGATCCTTCTTCAATATGCCCTTCACCAACATGCAGTGTTTCCTTGATTGAATTAGCTCTCACTCCAATATTTGCGTCTAGAGCCTTTGCTTTGAGGGCTATCTGAAAACGGCTGTGGCGCTGAAGTTGCCTGTGAATGTGGAGTTGGTGGCATGTGAAACCCGCATGTGGAGCATTCGTACGTGTGTAATGCTCTACCATGTTCATTCCTAGATAATGCACTCAAAGGGCACAAAGCATAGAGTGTGAAAACTGAGTTTCCTTGAGAGCTGCTTGGAAGCCTGATGGTTGTGAAGTTAGTGAGCCAAATGGAGTTGTTCTCCCACAAGAACCACTCGGATGATCCTTCTTCAATATGCCCTTCACCAACATGCAGTGTTTCCTTGATTGAATTAGCTCTCACACCAATATTTGCGTCTAGAGCCTTTGCATTGAGGGCTATCTGAAAACGGCTGTGGCGCTGAAGTTGCCTGTGAATGTGGAGTTGGTGGCATGTGAAACCCTCAAGTGCAGCATTCATTTGTGTGGGATGCTCTACCAGGTTCATTCCCAGATAATGCACTCAAAGGGCACTAAGCATAGAGTGTGAAAACTGAGTTTCCTTGAGAGCTGCTTGGAAGCCTGATGGTGTGTGAAGTTAGTGAGCCAAATGGAGTTGTTCTCCCACAAGAACCACTCGGCTGATTCTTCTTCAATATGCCCTTCACCAACATGCAGTGTTTCCTTGATTGAATTAGCTCTCACACCAATATTTGCGTCTAGAGCCTTTGCATTGAGGGCTATCTGAAAATGGCTGTGGCGCTGAAGTTGCCTGTGAATGTGGAGTTGGTGGCATGTGAAACCCGCATGTGGAGCATTCGTTTGTGTGGGATGCTGACCAAGCTTCATTTCAGTCCTAGGCACTCAAAGGGCACTAAGCATAGAGTGTGAAAACTGAGTTTCCTTGAGAGCTGCTTGGAAGCCTGATGGTGTGTGAAGTTAGTGAGCCAAATGGAGTTGTTCTCCCACAAGAACCACTCGGATGATCCTTCTTCAATATGCCCTTCACCAACATGCAGTGTTTCCTTGATTGAATTAGCTCTCACACCAATATTTGCGTCTAGAGCCTTTGCATTGAGGGCTATCTGAAAACGGCTGTGGCGCTGAAGTTGCCTGTGAATGTGGAGTTGGTGGCATGTGAAACCCGCATGTGGAGCATTCGTTTGTGTGGGATGCTCTACCAGGTTCATTCCTAGATAATGCACTCAAAGGGCACTAAGCATAGAGTGTGAAAACTGAGTTTCCTTGAGAGCTGCTTGGAAGCCTGATGGTGTGTGAAGTTAGTGAGCCAAATGGAGTTGTTCTCCCACAAGAACCACTCGGCTGATCCTTCTTCAATATGCCCTTCACCAACATGCAGTGTTTCCTTGATTGAATTAGCTCTCACACCAATATTTGCGTCTAGAGCCTTTGCATTGAGGGCTATCTGAAAACGGCTGTGGCGCTGAAGTTGCCTGTGAATGTGGAGTTGGTGGCATGTGAAACCCGCATGTGGAGCATTCGTTTGTGTGGGATGCTCTCCAAGCTTCATTTCAGTCCTAGGCACTCAAACAGTACTAAGCATAGAGTGTGAAAACTGAGTTTCCTTGAGAGCTGCTTGGAAGCCTGATGGTGTGTGAAGTTAGGGAGCCAAATGGAGTTGTTCTCCCACAAGAACCACTCGGCTGATTCTTCTTCAATATGTCCTTCACCAACATGCAGTGTTTCCTTGATTGAATTAGCTCTCACACCATTATTTGCGTCTAGAGCCTTTGTATTGAGGGCTATCTAAAAACAGCTGTGGCGCTGAAGTTGCCTGTGAATGTGGAGTTGGTGGCATGTGAAACCCGCATGTGGAGCATTCGTTTGTGTGGGATGCTCTACCAGGTTCATTCCTAGATAATGCACTCAAAGGGCACTAAGCATAGAGTGTGAAAACTGAGTTTCCTTGAGAGCTGCTTGGAAGCCTGATGGTGTGTGAAGTTAGTGAGCCAAATGGAGTTGTTCTCCCACAAGAACCACTCAGCTGATCCTTCTTCAATATGCCCTTCACCAACATGCAGTGTTTCCTTGATTGAATTAGCTCTCACACCAATATTTGCGTCTAGAGCCTTTGCATTGAGAGCTATCTGAAAACGGCTGTGGCGCTGAAGTTGCCTGTGAATGTGGAGTTGGTGGCATGTGAAACCCGCATGTGGAGCATTCGTTTGTGTGGGATGCTCTCCAAGCTTCATTTCAGTCCTAGGCACTCAAAGGGCACTAAGCATAGAGTGTGAAAACTGAGTTTCCTTGAGAGCTGCTTGGAAGCCTGATGGTGTGTGAAGTTAGTGAGCCAAATGGAGTTGTTCTCCCACAAGAACCACTCGGCTGATTCTTCTTCAATATGCCCTTCACCAACATGCAGTGTTTCCTTGATTGAATTAGCTCTCACACCAATATTTGCGTCTAGAGCCTTTGCATTGAGGGCTATCTGAAAATGGCTGTGGCGCTGAAGTTGCCTGTGAATGTGGAGTTGGTGGCATGTGAAACCCGCATGTGGAGCATTCGTTTGTGTGGGATGCTGACCAAGCTTCATTTCAGTCCTAGGCACTCAAAGGGCACTAAGCATAGAGTGTGAAAACTGAGTTTCCTTGAGAGCTGCTTGGAAGCCTGATGGTGTGTGAAGTTAGTGAGCCAAATGGAGTTGTTCTCCCACAAGAACCACTCGGATGATCCTTCTTCAATATGCCCTTCACCAACATGCAGTGTTTCCTTGATTGAATTAGCTCTCACACCAATATTTGCGTCTAGAGCCTTTGCATTGAGGGCTATCTGAAAACGGCTGTGGCGCTGAAGTTGCCTGTGAATGTGGAGTTGGTGGCATGTGAAACCCGCATGTGGAGCATTCGTTTGTGTGGGATGCTCTACCAGGTTCATTCCTAGATAATGCACTCAAAGGGCACTAAGCATAGAGTGTGAAAACTGAGTTTCCTTGAGAGCTGCTTGGAAGCCTGATGGTGTGTGAAGTTAGTGAGCCAAATGGAGTTGTTCTCCCACAAGAACCACTCGGCTGATCCTTCTTCAATATGCCCTTCACCAACATGCAGTGTTTCCTTGATTGAATTAGCTCTCACACCAATATTTGCGTCTAGAGCCTTTGCATTGAGGGCTATCTGAAAACGGCTGTGGCGCTGAAGTTGCCTGTGAATGTGGAGTTGGTGGCATATGAAACCCGCATGTGGAGCATTCGTTTGTGTGGGATGCTCTCCAAGCTTCATTTCAGTCCTAGGCAGCTCGAAGACAGTAACTAAGCATAGAGGTGTGAAAACTGAGTTTCCTTGAGAGCTGCTTGGAAGCCTGATGGTGTGTGAAGTTAGTGAGCCAAATGGAGTTGTTCTCCCACAAGAACCACTCGGCTGATTCTTCTTCAATATGTCCTTCACCAACATGCAGTGTTTCCTTGATTGAATTAGCTCTCACACCATTATTTGCGTCTAGAGCCTTTGCATTGAGGGCTATCTGAAAACAGCTGTGGCGCTGAAGTTGCCTGTGAATGTGGAGTTGGTGGCATGTGAAACCCGCATGTGGAGCATTCGTTTGTGTGGGATGCTCTACCAGGTTCATTCCTAGATAATGCACTCAAAGGGCACTAAGCATAGAGTGTGAAAACTGAGTTTCCTTGAGAGCTGCTTGGAAGCCTGATGGTGTGTGAAGTTAGTGAGCCAAATGGAGTTGTTCTCCCACAAGAACCACTCAGCTGATCCTTCTTCAATATGCCCTTCACCAACATGCAGTGTTTCCTTGATTGAATTAGCTCTCACACCAATATTTGCGTCTAGAGCCTTTGCATTGAGGGCTATCTGAAAACGGCTGTGGCGCTGAAGTTGCCTGTGAATGTGGAGTTGGTGGCATGTGAAACCCGCATGTGGAGCATTCTTTTGTGTGAGATGCTCTACCAGGTTCATTCCCAGATAATGCACTCAAAGGGCACTAAGCATAGAGTGTGAAAACTGAGTTTCCTTGAGAGCTGCTTGGAAGCCTGATGGTGTGTGAAGTTAGTGAGCCAAATGGAGTTGTTCTCCCACAAGAACCACTCGGCTGATCCTTCTTCAATATGCCCTTCACCAACATGCAGTGTTTCCTTGATTAAATTAGCTCTCACACCAATATTTGCGTCTAGAGCCTTTGCATTGAGGGCTATCTGAAAACGGCTGTGGCGCTGAAGTTGCCTGTGAATGTGGAGTTGGTGGCATGTGAAACCCGCATGTGGAGCATTCGTTTGTGTGGGATGCTGACCAAGCTTCATTTCAGTCCTAGGCACACAAAGAGCACTCAGCATAGAGTGTGAAAATTTAGTTTCCTTGAGAGCTGCTTGGAATCCTGATGGTGTGTGAAGTTAGTGAGCCAAATGGAGTTGTTCTCCCACAAGAACCACTCGGCTGATTCTTTTTCAATATGCCCTTCACCAACATGCAGTGTTTCCTTGATTGAATTAGCTCTCACACCAATATTTGCGTCTAGAGCCTTTGCATTGAGGGCTATCTGAAAACGGCTGTGGCGCTGAAGTTGCCTGTGAATGTGGAGTTGGTGGCATGTGAAACCCGCATGTGGAGCATTCGTTTGTGTGGGATGCTCTACCAGGTTCATTCCTAGATAATGCACTCAAAGGGCACTAAGCATAGAGTGTGAAAACTGAGTTTCCTTGAGAGCTGCTTGGAAGCCTGATGGTGTGTGAAGTTAGTGAGCCAAATGGAGTTGTTCTCCCACAAGAACCACTCGGCTGATCCTTCTTCAATATGCCCTTCACCAACATGCAGTGTTTCCTTGATTGAATTAGCTCTCACACCAATATTTGCGTCTAGAGCCTTTGCATTGAGGGCTATCTGAAAACGGCTGTGGCGCTGAAGTTGCCTGTGAATGTGGAGTTGGTGGCATGTGAAACCCGCATGTGGAGCATTCGTTTGTGTGGGATGCTCTCCAAGCTTCATTTCAGTCCTAGGCACTCAAACAGTACTAAGCATAGAGTGTGAAAACTGAGTTTCCTTGAGAGCTGCTTGGAAGCCTGATGGTGTGTGAAGTTAGTGAGCCAAATGGAGTTGTTCTCCCACAAGAACCACTCGGCTGATTCTTCTTCAATATGTCCTTCACCAACATGCAGTGTTTCCTTGATTGAATTAGCTCTCACACCATTATTTGCGTCTAGAGCCTTTGCATTGAGGGCTATCTGAAAACAGCTGTGGCGCTGAAGTTGCCTGTGAATGTGGAGTTGGTGGCATGTGAAACCCGCATGTGGAGCATTCGTTTGTGTGGGATGCTCTACCAGGTTCATTCCTAGATAATGCACTCAAAGGGCACTAAGCATAGAGTGTGAAAACTGAGTTTCCTTGAGAGCTGCTTGGAAGCCTGATGGTGTGTGAAGTTAGTGAGCCAAATGGAGTTGTTCTCCCACAAGAACCACTCAGCTGATCCTTCTTCAATATGCCCTTCACCAACATGCAGTGTTTCCTTGATTGAATTAGCTCTCACACCAATATTTGCGTCTAGAGCCTTTGCATTGAGGGCTATCTGAAAACGGCTGTGGCGCTGAAGTTGCCTGTGAATGTGGAGTTGGCGGCATGTGAAACCCGCATGTGGAGCATTCTTTTGTGTGGGATGCTCTACCAGGTTCATTCCCAGATAATGCACTCAAAGGGCACTAAGCATAGAGTGTGAAAACTGAGTTTCCTTGAGAGCTGCTTGGAAGCCTGATGGTGTGTGAAGTTAGTGAGCCAAATGGAGTTGTTCTCCCACAAGAACCACTCGGCTGATCCTTCTTCAATATGCCCTTCACCAACATGCAGTGTTTCCTTGATTAAATTAGCTCTCACACCAATATTTGCGTCTAGAGCCTTTGCATTGAGGGCTATCTGAAAACGGCTGTGGCGCTGAAGTTGCCTGTGAATGTGGAGTTGGTGGCATGTGAAACCCGCATGTGGAGCATTCGTTTGTGTGGGATGCTGACCAAGCTTCATTTCAGTCCTAGGCACACAAAGAGCACTCAGCATAGAGTGTGAAAATTTAGTTTCCTTGAGAGCTGCTTGGAATCCTGATGGTGTGTGAAGTTAGTGAGCCAAATGGAGTTGTTCTCCCACAAGAACCACTCGGCTGATTCTTTTTCAATATGCCCTTCACCAACATGCAGTGTTTCCTTGATTGAATTAGCTCTCACATCAATATTTGCGTCTAGAGCCTTTGCATTGAGGGCTATCTGAAAACGGCTGTGGCGCTGAAGTTGCCTGTGAATGTGGAGTTGGTGGCATGTGAAACCCGCATGTGGAGCATTCGTTTGTGTGGGATGCTCTACCAGGTTCATTCCTAGATAATGCACTCAAAGGGCACTAAGCATAGAGTGTGAAAACTGAGTTTCCTTGAGAGCTGCTTGGAAGCCTGATGGTGTGTGAAGTTAGTGAGCCAAATGGAGTTGTTCTCCCACAAGAACCACTCGGCTGATCCTTCTTCAATATGCCCTTCACCAACATGCAGTGTTTCCTTGATTGAATTAGCTCTCACACCAATATTTGCGTCTAGAGCCTTTGCATTGAGGGCTATCTGAAAACGGCTGTGGCGCTGAAGTTGCCTGTGAATGTGGAGTTGGTGGCATGTGAAACCCGCATGTGGAGCATTCGTTTGTGTGGGATGCTCTCCAAGCTTCATTTCAGTCCTAGGCACTCAAACAGTACTAAGCATAGAGTGTGAAAACTGAGTTTCCTTGAGAGCTGCTTGGAAGCCTGATGGTGTGTGAAGTTAGTGAGCCAAATGGAGTTGTTCTCCCACAAGAACCACTCGGCTGATTCTTCTTCAATATGTCCTTCACCAACATGCAGTGTTTCCTTGATTGAATTAGCTCTCACACCATTATTTGCGTCTAGAGCCTTTGTATTGAGGGCTATCTGAAAACAGCTGTGGCGCTGAAGTTGCCTGTGAATGTGGAGTTGGTGGCATGTGAAACCCGCATGTGGAGCATTCGTTTGTGTGGGATGCTCTACCAGGTTCATTCCTAGATAATGCACTCAAAGGGCACTAAGCATAGAGTGTGAAAACTGAGTTTCCTTGAGAGCTGCTTGGAAGCCTGATGGTGTGTGAAGTTAGTGAGCCAAATGGAGTTGTTCTCCCACAAGAACCACTCAGCTGATCCTTCTTCAATATGCCCTTCACCAACATGCAGTGTTTCCTTGATTGAATTAGCTCTCACACCAATATTTGCGTCTAGAGCCTTTGCATTGAGGGCTATCTGAAAACGGCTGTGGCGCTGAAGTTGCCTCTGAATGTGGAGTTGGTGGCATGTGAAACCCGCATGTGGAGCATTCGTTTGTGTGGGATGCTCTACCAGGTTCATTCCCAGATAATGCACTCAAAGGGCACTAAGCATAGAGTGTGAAAACTGAGTTTCCTTGAGAGCTGCTTGGAAGCCTGATGGTGTGTGAAGTTAGTGAGCCAAATGGAGTTGTTCTCCCACAAGAACCACTCGGCTGATCCTTCTTCAATATGCCCTTCACCAACATGCAGTGTTTCCTTGATTAAATTAGCTCTCACACCAATATTTGCGTCTAGAGCCTTTGCATTGAGGGCTATCTGAAAATGGCTGTGGCGCTGAAGTTGCCTGTGAATGTGGAGTTGGTGGCATGTGAAACCCGCATGTGGAGCATTCGTTTGTGTGGGATGCTCTACCAGGTTCATTCCTAGATAATGCACTCAAAGGGCACTAAGCATAGAGTGTGAAAACTGAGTTTCCTTGAGAGCTGCTTGGAAGCCTGATGGTGTGTGAAGTTAGTGAGCCAAATGGAGTTGTTGTCCCACAAGAACCACTCGGCTGATCCTTCTTCAATATGCCCTTCACCAACATGCAGTGTTTCCTTGATTGAATTAGCTCTCACACCAATATTTGCGTCTAGAGCCTTTGCATTGAGGGCTATCTGAAAACGGCTGTGGCGCTGAAGTTGCCTGTGAATGTGGAGTTGGTGGCATGTGAAACCCGCATGTGGAGCATTCGTGTATGTTGGATGCTCTCCAAGCTTCATTTCAGTCCTAGGCCCTCAAAGGGCACTAAGCATAGAGTGTGAAAACTGAGTTTCCTTGAGAGCTGCTTGGAAGCCTGATGGTGTGTGAAGTTAGTGAGCCAAATGGAGTTGTTCTCCCACAAGAACCACTCGGCTGATCCTTCTTCAATATGCCCTTCACCAACATGCAGTGTTTCCTTGATTGAATTAGCTCTCACACCAATATTTGCGTCTAGAGCCTTTGCATTGAGGGCTATCTGAAAACGGCTGAGGCGCTGAAGTTGCCTGTGAATGTGGAGTTGGTGGCATGTGAAACCCGCATGTGGAGCATTCGTTTGTGTGGGATGCTCTACCAGGTTCATTCCTAGATAATGCACTCAAAGGGCACTGAGCATAGAGTGTGAAAACTGAGTTTCCTTGAGAGCTGCTTGGAAGCCTGATGGTGTGTGAAGTTAGTGAGCCAAATGGAGTTGTTCTCCCACAAGAACCACTCGGCTGATCCTTCTTCAATATGCCCTTCACCAACATGCAGTGTTTCCTTGATTGAATTAGCTCTCACACCAATATTTGCGTCTAGAGCCTTTGCATTGAGGGCTATCTGAAAACGGCTGTGGCGCTGAAGTTGCCTGTGAATGTGGAGTTGGTGGCATGTGAAACCCGCATGTGGAGCATTCGTTTGTGTGGGATGCTCTACCAGGTTCATTCCTAGATAATGCACTCAAAGGGCACTAAGCATAGAGTGTGACAACTGAGTTTCCTTGAGAGCTGCTTGGAAGTCTGATGGTGTGAAGTTAGTGAGCCAAATGGAGTTGTTCTCCCACAAGAACCACTCGACTGATCCTTCTTCAATATGCCCTTCACCAACATGCAGTGTTTCCTTGATTGAATTAGCTCTCACACCAATATTTGCGTCTAGAGCCTTTGCATTGAGGGCTATCTGAAAACGGCTGTAGCGCTGAAGTTGCCTGTGAATGTGGAGTTGGTGGCATGTGAAACCCGCATGTGGAGCATTCGTTTGTGTGGGATGCTCTACCAGGTTCATTTCAGTCCTAGCCATACAAAGGAAACTAAGCATAGAGTGTGAAAACTGAGTTTCCTTGAGAGCTGCTTGGAAGCCTGATGGTGTGTGAAGTTAGTGAGCCAAATGGAGTTGTTCTCCCACAAGAACCACTCGGCTGATCCTTCTTCAATATGCCCTTCACCAACATGCAGTGTTTCCTTGATTGAATTAGCTCTCACACCAATATTTGCGTCTAGAGCCTTTGCTTTGAGGGCTATCTGAAAACGGCTGTGGCGCTGAAGTTGCCTGTGAATGTGGAGTTGGTGGCATGTGAAACCCGCATGTGGAGCATTCGTTTGTGTGGGATGCTCTACCAGGTTCATTCCTAGATAATGCACTCAAAGGGCACTAAGCATAGAGTGTGAAAACTGAGTTTCCTTGAGAGCTGCTTGGAAGCCTGATGGTGTGTGAAGTTAGTGAGCCAAATGGAGTTGTTCTCCCACAAGAACCACTCGGCTGATCCTTCTTCAATATGCCCTTCACCTACATGCAGTGTTTCCTTGATTGAATTAGCTCTCACACCAATATTTGCGTCTAGAGCCTTTGCATTGAGGGCTATCTGAAAACGGCTGTGGCGCTGAAGTTGCCTGTGAATGTGGAGTTGGTGGCATGTGAAACCCGCATGTGGAGCATTCGTTTGTGTGGAATGCTCTACCAGGTTCATTCCTAGATAATGCACTCAAAGGGCACTAAGCATAGAGTGTGAAAACTAAGTTTCCTTGAGAGCTGCTTGGAAGCCTGATGGTGTGTGAAGTTAGTGAGCCAAATGGAGTTGTTCTCCCACAAGAACCACTCGGCTGATCCTTCTTCAATATGCCCTTCACCAACATGCAGTGTTTCCTTGATTGAATTAGCTCTCACACCAATATTTGCGTCTAGAGCCTTTGCATTGAGGGCTATCTGAAAACGGCTGTGGCGCTGAAGTTGCCTGTGAATGTGGAGGTGGTGGCATGTGAAACCCGCATGTGGAGCATTTGTTTGTGTGGAATGCTCTACCAGGTTCATTCCTAGATAATGCACTCAAAGGGCACTAAGCATAGAGTGTGAAAACTGAGTTTCCTTGAGAGCTGCTTGGAAGCCTGATGGTGTGTGAAGTTAGTGAGCCAAATGGAGTTGTTCTCCCAGAAGAACCACTCGGCTGATCCTTCTTCAATATGCCCTTCACCAACATGCAGTGTTTCCTTGATTGAATTAGCTCTCACACCAATATTTGCGTCTAGAGCCTTTGCATTGAGGGCTATCTGAAAACGGCTGTGGCGCTGAAGTTGCCTGTGAATGTGGAGTTGGTGGCATGTGAAACCCGCATGTGGAGCATTCGTTTGTGTGGGATGCGCTACCAGGTTCATTCCTAGATAATGCACTCAAAGGGCACTAAGCATAGAGTGTGAAAACTGAGTTTCCTTGAGAGCTGCTTGGAAGCCTGATGGTGTGTGAAGTTAGTGAGCCAAATGGAGTTGTTCTTCCACAAAAACCACTCGGCTGATTCTTCTTCAATATACCGTTAACCAACATGCAGTGTTTCCTTGATTGAATTAGCTCTCACACCAATATTTGCGTCTAGAGCCTTTGCATTGAGGGCTATCTGAAAACGGCTGAGGTGCTTAAGTTGCCTGTGAATGTGGAGTTGGTGGCATGTGAAACCCGCATGTGGAGCATTCGTTTGTGTGGGATGCTCTACCAGGTTCATTCCTAGATAATGCACTCAAAGGGCAATAAGAATAGAGTGTGAAAACTGAGTTTCCTTGAGAGCTGCTTGGAAGCCTGATGGTGTGAAGTTAGTGAGCCAAATGGAGTTGTTCTCCCACAAGAACCACTCGGCTGATCCTTCTTCAATATGCCCTTCACCAACATGCAGTGTTTCCTTGATTGAATTAGCTCTCACACCAATATTTGCGTCTAGAGCCTTTGCATTGAGGGCTATCTGAAAACGGCTGTAGCGCTGAAGTTGCCTGTGAATGTGGAGTTGGTGGCATGTGAAACCCGCATGTGGAGCATTCGTTTGTGTGGGATGCTGACCAAGCTTCATTTCAGTCCTAGGCACACAAAGAGCACTAAGCATAGAGTGTGAAAACTGAGTTTCCTTGAGAGCTGCTTGGAAGCCTGATGGTGTGTGAAGTTAGTGAGCCAAATGGAGTTGTTCTCCCACAAGAACCACTCGGCTGATCCTTCTTCAATATGCCCTTCACCAACATGCAGTGTTTCCTTGATTGAATTAGCTCTCACACCAATATTTGCGTCTAGAGCCTTTGCATTGAGGGCTATCTGAAAACGGCTGAGGCGCTGAAGTTGCCTGTGAATGTGGAGTTGGTGGCATGTGAAACCCGCATGTGGAGCATTCGTTTGTGTGGGATGCTCTACCAGGTTCATTTCAGTCCTAGCCATACAAAGGGCACTAAGCATAGAGTGTGAAAACTGAGTTTCCTTGAGAGCTGCTTGGAAGCCTGATGGTGTGTGAAGTTATTGAGCCAAATGGAGTTGTTCTCCCACAAGAACCACTCGGCTGATTCTTCTTCAATATGCCCTTCACCAACATGCAGTGTTTCCTTGATTGAATTAGCTCTCACACCAATATTTGCGTCTAGAGCCTTTGCATTGAGGGCTATCTGAAAACGGCTGTGGTGCTGAAGTTGCCTGAGAATGTGGAGTTGGTGGCATGTGAAACCCGCATGTGGAGCATTCGTTTGTGTGGGATGCTCTACCAGGTTCATTCCTAGATAATGCACTCAAAGGGCACTAAGCATAGAGTGTGAAAACTGAGTTTCCTTGAGAGCTGCTTGGAAGCCTGATGGTGTGTGAAGTTAGTGAGCCAAATGGAGTTGTTCTCCCACAAGAACCACTCGGCTGATCCTTCTTCAATATGCCCTTCACCAACATGCAGTGTTTCCTTGATTGAATTAGCTCTCACACCAATATTTGCGTCTAGAGCCTTTGCATTGAGGGCTATCTGAAAACGGCTGTGGTGCTGAAGTTGCCTGAGAATGTGGAGTTGGTGGCATGTGAAACCCGCATGTGGAGCATTCGTTTGTGTGGGATGCTCTACCAGGTTCATTCCTAGATAATGCACTCAAAGGGCACTAAGCATAGAGTGTGAAAACTGAGTTTCCTTGAGAGCTGCTTGGAAGCCTGATGGTGTGTGAAGTTAGTGAGCCAAATGGAGTTGTTCTCCCACAAGAACCACTCGGCTGATCCTTCTTCAATATGCCCTTCACCAACATGCAGTGTTTCCTTGATTGAATTAGCTCTCACACCAATATTTGCGTCTAGAGCCTTTGCATTGAGGGCTATCTGAAAACGGCTGTGGCGCTGAAGTTGCCTGTGAATGTGGAGTTGGTGGCATGTGAAACCCGCATGTGGAGCATTCGTTTGTGTGGGATGCTCTACCAGGTTCATTCCTAGATAATGCACTGAAAGGGCACTAAGCATAGAGTGTGACAACTGAGTTTCCTTGAGAGCTGCTTGGAAGTCTGATGGTGTGAAGTTAGTGAGCCAAATGGAGTTGTTCTCCCACAAGAACCACTCGGCTGATCCTTCTTCAATATGCCCTTCACCAACATGCAGTGTTTCCTTGATTGAATTAGCTCTCACACCAATATTTGCGTCTAGAGCCTTTGCATTGAGGGCTATCTGAAAACGGCTGTGGTGCTGAAGTTGCCTGTGAATGTGGAGTTGGTGGCATGTGAAACCCGCATGTGGAGCATTCGTTTGTGTGGGATGCTCTACCAGGTTCATTCCTAGATAATGCACTCAAAGGGCACTAAGCATAGAGTGTGACAACTGAGTTTCCTTGAGAGCTGCTTGGAAGTCTGATGGTGTGAAGTTAGTGAGCCAAATGGAGTTGTTCTCCCACAAGAACCACTCGACTGATCCTTCTTCAATATGCCCTTCACCAACATGCAGTGTTTCCTTGATTGAATTAGCTCTCACACCAATATTTGCGTCTAGAGCCTTTGCATTGAGGGCTATCTGAAAACGGCTGTAGCGCTGAAGTTGCCTGTGAATGTGGAGTTGGTGGCATGTGAAACCCGCATGTGGAGCATTCGTTTGTGTGGGATGCTCTACCAGGTTCATTTCAGTCCTAGCCATACAAAGGAAACTAAGCATAGAGTGTGAAAACTGAGTTTCCTTGAGAGCTGCTTGGAAGCCTGATGGTGTGTGAAGTTAGTGAGCCAAATGGAGTTGTTCTCCCACAAGAACCACTCGGCTGATCCTTCTTCAATATGCCCTTCACCAACATGCAGTGTTTCCTTGATTGAATTAGCTCTCACACCAATATTTGCGTCTAGAGCCTTTGCTTTGAGGGCTATCTGAAAACGGCTGTGGCGCTGAAGTTGCCTGTGAATGTGGAGTTGGTGGCATGTGAAACCCGCATGTGGAGCATTCGTTTGTGTGGGATGCTCTACCAGGTTCATTCCTAGATAATGCACTCAAAGGGCACTAAGCATAGAGTGTGAAAACTGAGTTTCCTTGAGAGCTGCTTGGAAGCCTGATGGTGTGTGAAGTTAGTGAGCCAAATGGAGTTGTTCTCCCACAAGAACCACTCGGCTGATCCTTCTTCAATATGCCCTTCACCAACATGCAGTGTTTCCTTGATTGAATTAGCTCTCACACCAATATTTGCGTCTAGAGCCTTTGCATTGAGGGCTATCTGAAAACGGCTGTGGCGCTGAAGTTGCCTGTGAATGTGGAGTTGGTGGCATGTGAAACCCGCATGTGGAGCATTCGTTTGTGTGGAATGCTCTACCAGGTTCATTCCTAGATAATGCACTCAAAGGGCACTAAGCATAGAGTGTGAAAACTAAGTTTCCTTGAGAGCTGCTTGGAAGCCTGATGGTGTGTGAAGTTAGTGAGCCAAATGGAGTTGTTCTCCCACAAGAACCACTCGGCTGATCCTTCTTCAATATGCCCTTCACCAACATGCAGTGTTTCCTTGATTGAATTAGCTCTCACACCAATATTTGCGTCTAGAGCCTTTGCATTGAGGGCTATCTGAAAACGGCTGTGGCGCTGAAGTTGCCTGTGAATGTGGAGGTGGTGGCATGTGAAACCCGCATGTGGAGCATTTGTTTGTGTGGAATGCTCTACCAGGTTCATTCCTAGATAATGCACTCAAAGGGCACTAAGCATAGAGTGTGAAAACTGAGTTTCCTTGAGAGCTGCTTGGAAGCCTGATGGTGTGTGAAGTTAGTGAGCCAAATGGAGTTGTTCTCCCAGAAGAACCACTCGGCTGATCCTTCTTCAATATGCCCTTCACCAACATGCAGTGTTTCCTTGATTGAATTAGCTCTCACACCAATATTTGCGTCTAGAGCCTTTGCATTGAGGGCTATCTGAAAACGGCTGTGGCGCTGAAGTTGCCTGTGAATGTGGAGTTGGTGGCATGTGAAACCCGCATGTGGAGCATTCGTTTGTGTGGGATGCGCTACCAGGTTCATTCCTAGATAATGCACTCAAAGGGCACTAAGCATAGAGTGTGAAAACTGAGTTTCCTTGAGAGCTGCTTGGAAGCCTGATGGTGTGTGAAGTTAGTGAGCCAAATGGAGTTGTTCTCCCACAAAAACCACTCGGCTGATTCTTCTTCAATATACCGTTAACCAACATGCAGTGTTTCCTTGATTGAATTAGCTCTCACACCAATATTTGCGTCTAGAGCCTTTGCATTGAGGGCTATCTGAAAACGGCTGTGGCGCTGAAGTTGCCTGTGAATGTGGAGTTGGTGGCATGTGAAACCCGCATGTGGAGCATTCGTTTGTGTGGGATGCTCTACCAGGTTCATTCCTAGATAATGCACTCAAAGGGCAATAAGAATAGAGTGTGAAAACTGAGTTTCCTTGAGAGCTGCTTGGAAGCCTGATGGTGTGAAGTTAGTGAGCCAAATGGAGTTGTTCTCCCACAAGAACCACTCGGCTGATCCTTCTTCAATATGCCCTTCACCAACATGCAGTGTTTCCTTGATTGAATTAGCTCTCACACCAATATTTGCGTCTAGAGCCTTTGCATTGAGGGCTATCTGAAAACGGCTGTAGCGCTGAAGTTGCCTGTGAATGTGGAGTTGGTGGCATGTGAAACCCGCATGTGGAGCATTCGTTTGTGTGGGATGCTGACCAAGCTTCATTTCAGTCCTAGGCACACAAAGAGCACTAAGCATAGAGTGTGAAAACTGAGTTTCCTTGAGAGCTGCTTGGAAGCCTGATGGTGTGTGAAGTTAGTGAGCCAAATGGAGTTGTTCTCCCACAAGAACCACTCGGCTGATCCTTCTTCAATATGCCCTTCACCAACATGCAGTGTTTCCTTGATTGAATTAGCTCTCACACCAATATTTGCGTCTAGAGCCTTTGCATTGAGGGCTATCTGAAAACGGCTGAGGCGCTGAAGTTGCCTGTGAATGTGGAGTTGGTGGCATGTGAAACCCGCATGTGGAGCATTCGTTTGTGTGGGATGCTCTACCAGGTTCATTTCAGTCCTAGCCATACAAAGGGCACTAAGCATAGAGTGTGAAAACTGAGTTTCCTTGAGAGCTGCTTGGAAGCCTGATGGTGTGTGAAGTTATTGAGCCAAATGGAGTTGTTCTCCCACAAGAACCACTCGGCTGATTCTTCTTCAATATGCCCTTCACCAACATGCAGTGTTTCCTTGATTGAATTAGCTCTCACACCAATATTTGCGTCTAGAGCCTTTGCATTGAGGGCTATCTGAAAACGGCTGTGGTGCTGAAGTTGCCTGAGAATGTGGAGTTGGTGGCATGTGAAACCCGCATGTGGAGCATTCGTTTGTGTGGGATGCTCTACCAGGTTCATTCCTAGATAATGCACTCAAAGGGCACTAAGCATAGAGTGTGAAAACTGAGTTTCCTTGAGAGCTGCTTGGAAGCCTGATGGTGTGTGAAGTTAGTGAGCCAAATGGAGTTGTTCTCCCACAAGAACCACTCGGCTGATCCTTCTTCAATATGCCCTTCACCAACATGCAGTGTTTCCTTGATTGAATTAGCTCTCACACCAATATTTGCGTCTAGAGCCTTTGCATTGAGGGCTATCTGAAAACGGCTGTGGCGCTGAAGTTGCCTGTGAATGTGGAGTTGGTGGCATGTGAAACCCGCATGTGGAGCATTCGTTTGTGTGGGATGCTCTACCAGGTTCATTCCTAGATAATGCACTCAAAGGGCACAAAGCATAGAGTGTGAAAACTGAGTTTCCTTGAGAGCTGCTTGGAAGCCTGATGGTGTGTGAAGTTAGTGAGCCAAATGGAGTTGTTCTCCCACAAGAACCACTCGGCTGATCCTTCTTCAATATGCTCTTCACCAACATGAATTGTTTCATTGATTGAATTAGCTCTCACACCAATATTTGCGTCTAGAGCCTTTGCATTGAGGGCTATCTGAAAACGGCTGTGGCGCTGAAGTTGCCTGTGAATGTGGAGTTGGTGGCATGTGAAACCCGCATGTGGAGCATTCGTTTGTGTGGGATGCTCTACCAGGTTCATTCCTAGATAATGCACTCAAAGGGCACTAAGCATAGAGTGTGACAACTGAGTTTCCTTGAGAGCTGCTTGGAAGCCTGATGGTGTGTGAAGTTAGTGAGCCAAATGGAGTTGTTCTCTCACAAGAACCACTCGGCTGATCCTTCTTCAATATGCCCTTCACCAACATGCAGTGTTTCCTTGATTGAATTAGCTCTCACACCAATATTTGCGTCTAGAGCCTTTGCATTGAGGGCTATCTGAAAACGGCTGTAGCGCTGAAGTTGCCTGTGAATGTGGAGTTGGTGGCATGTGAAACCCGCATGTGGAGCATTCGTTTGTGTGGGATGCTCTCCAAGCTTCATTTCAGTCCTAGGCACTCAAAGGGCACTAAGCATAGAGTGTGAAAACTGAGTTTCCTTGAGAGCTGCTTGGAAGCCTGATGGTGTGTGAAGTTAGTGAGCCAAATGGAGTTGTTCTCCACAAGAACCACTCGGCTGATCCTTCTTCAATATGCCCTTCACCAACATGCAGTGTTTCCTTGATTGAATTAGCTCTCACACCAATATTTGCGTCTAGAGCCTTTGCATTGAGGGCTATCTGAAAACGACAGTGGGGCTGAAGTTGCCTGTGAATGTGGAGTTGGTGGCATGTGAAACCCGCATGTGGAGCATTCGTTTGTGTGGGATGCTCTACCAGGTTCATTCCTAGATAATGCGCTCAAAGGGCACTAAGCATAGAGTGTGAAAACTGAGTTTCCTTGAGAGCTGCTTGGAAGCCTGATGGTGTGTGAAGTTAGTGAGCCAAATGGAGTTGTTCTCCCACAAGAACCACTCGGCTGATCCCTCTTCAATATGCCCTTCACCAACATGCAGTGTTTCCTTGACTGAATTAGCTCTCACACCAATATTTGCGTCTAGAGCCTTTGCATTGAGGGCTATCTGAAAAAGGCTGTGGCGCTGAAGTTGCCTGTGAATGTGGAGTTGGTGGCATGTGAAACCCGCATGTGGAGCATTCCTGTATGTGGGATGCTCTCCAAGCTTCATTTCAGTCCTAGGCACTCAAAAGAGCACTAAGCATAGAGTGTGAAAACTGAGTTTCCTTGAGAGCTGCTTGGAAGCCTGATGGTGTGTGATGTTAGGGAGCCAAATGGAGTTGTTCTCCCACAAGAACCACTCGGCTGATCCTTCTTCAATATGCCCTTCACCAACATGCAGTGTTTCCTTGATTGAATTAGCTCTCACACCATTATTTGCGTCTAGAGCCTTTGCATTGAGGGCTATCTGAAAACGGCTGTGGCGCTGAAGTTGCCTGTGAATGTGGAGTTGGTGGCATGTGAAACCCGCATGTGGAACATTCGTTTGTGTGGGATGCTGACCAAGCTTCATTTCAGTCCTAGGCACTCAAAGGGCACTAAGCATAGAGTGTGAAAACTGAGTTTCCTTGAGAGCTGCTTGGAAGCCTGATGGTGTGTGAAGTTAGTGAGCCAAATGGAGTTGTTCTCCCACAAGAACCACTCGGCTGATTCTTCTTCAATATGTCCTTCACCAACATGCAGTGTTTCCTTGATTGAATTAGCTCTCACACCATTATTTGTGTCTAGAGCCTTTGCTTTGAGGGTTAGCTGAAAACGGCTGTGGCGCTGAAGTTGACTGTGAATGTGGAGTTGGTGGCATGTGAAACCCGCATGTGGAGCATTCGTTTGTGTGGAATGCTCTACCAGGTTCATTCCTAGATAATGCACTCAAAGGGCACTAAGCATAGAGTGTGAAAACTGAGTTTCCTTGAGAGCTGCTTGGAAGCCTGATGGTGTGTGAAGTTAGTGAGCCAAATGGAGTTGTTCTCCCACAAGAACCACTCGGCTGATCCTTCTTCAATATGCCCTTCACCAACATGCAGTGTTTCCTTGATTGAATTAGCTCTCACACCAATATTTGCATCTAGAGCCTTTGCATTGAGGGCTATCTGAAAACGGCTGTGGCGCTGAAGTTGCCTGTGAATGTGGAGTTGGTGGCATGTGAAACCCGCATGTGGAGCATTCGTTTGTGTGGGATGCGCTACCAGGTTCATTCCTAGATAATGCACTCAAAGGGCACTAAGCATAGAGTGTGAAAACTGAGTTTCCTTGAGAGCTGCTTGGAAGCCTGATGGTGTGTGAAGTTAGTGAGCCAAATGGAGTTGTTCTCCCACAAAAACCACTCGGCTGATTCTTCTTCAATATACCGTTAACCAACATGCAGTGTTTCCTTGATTGAATTAGCTCTCACACCAATATTTGCGTCTAGAGCCTTTGCATTGAGGGCTATCTGAAAACGGCTGAGGTGCTTAAGTTGCCTGTGAATGTGGAGTTGGTGGCATGTGAAACCCGCATGTGGAGCATTCGTTTGTGTGGGATGCTCTACCAGGTTCATTCCTAGATAATGCACTCAAAGGGCAATAAGAATAGAGTGTGAAAACTGAGTTTCCTTGAGAGCTGCTTGGAAGCCTGATGGTGTGAAGTTAGTGAGCCAAATGGAGTTGTTCTCCCACAAGAACCACTCGGCTGATCCTTCTTCAATATGCCCTTCACCAACATGCAGTGTTTCCTTGATTGAATTAGCTCTCACACCAATATTTGCGTCTAGAGCCTTTGCATTGAGGGCTATCTGAAAACGGCTGTAGCGCTGAAGTTGCCTGTGAATGTGGAGTTGGTGGCATGTGAAACCCGCATGTGGAGCATTCGTTTGTGTGGGATGCTGACCAAGCTTCATTTCAGTCCTAGGCACACAAAGAGCACTAAGCATAGAGTGTGAAAACTGAGTTTCCTTGAGAGCTGCTTGGAAGCCTGATGGTGTGTGAAGTTAGTGAGCCAAATGGAGTTGTTCTCCCACAAGAACCACTCGGCTGATCCTTCTTCAATATGCCCTTCACCAACATGCAGTGTTTCCTTGATTGAATTAGCTCTCACACCAATATTTGCGTCTAGAGCCTTTGCATTGAGGGCTATCTGAAAACGGCTGAGGCGCTGAAGTTGCCTGTGAATGTGGAGTTGGTGGCATGTGAAACCCGCATGTGGAGCATTCGTTTGTGTGGGATGCTCTACCAGGTTCATTTCAGTCCTAGCCATACAAAGGGCACTAAGCATAGAGTGTGAAAACTGAGTTTCCTTGAGAGCTGCTTGGAAGCCTGATGGTGTGTGAAGTTATTGAGCCAAATGGAGTTGTTCTCCCACAAGAACCACTCGGCTGATTCTTCTTCAATATGCCCTTCACCAACATGCAGTGTTTCCTTGAATGAATTAGCTCTCACAACAATATTTGCGTCTAGAGCCTTTGCATTGAGGGCTATCTGAAAACGGCTGTGGTGCTGAAGTTGCCTGAGAATGTGGAGTTGGTGGCATGTGAAACCCGCATGTGGAGCATTCGTTTGTGTGGGATGCTCTACCAGGTTCATTCCTAGATAATGCACTCAAAGGGCACTAAGCATAGAGTGTGAAAACTGAGTTTCCTTGAGAGCTGCTTGGAAGCCTGATGGTGTGTGAAGTTAGTGAGCCAAATGGAGTTGTTCTCCACAAGAACCACTCGGCTGATCCTTCTTCAATATGCCCTTCACCAACATGCAGTGTTTCCTTGATTGAATTAGCTCTCACACCAATATTTGCGTCTAGAGCCTTTGCATTGAGGGCTATCTGAAAACGACAGTGGGGCTGAAGTTGCCTGTGAATGTGGAGTTGGTGGCATGTGAAACCCGCATGTGGAGCATTCGTTTGTGTGGGATGCTCTACCAGGTTCATTACTAGATAATGCGCTCAAAGGGCACTAAGCATAGAGTGTGAAAACTGAGTTTCCTTGAGAGCTGCTTGGAAGCCTGATGGTGTGTGAAGTTAGTGAGCCAAATGGAGTTGTTCTCCCACAAGAACCACTCGGCTGATCCCTCTTCAATATGCCCTTCACCAACATGCAGTGTTTCCTTGACTGAATTAGCTCTCACACCAATATTTGCGTCTAGAGCCTTTGCATTGAGGGCTATCTGAAAAAGGCTGTGGCGCTGAAGTTGCCTGTGAATGTGGAGTTGGTGGCATGTGAAACCCGCATGTGGAGCATTCCTGTATGTGGGATGCTCTCCAAGCTTCATTTCAGTCCTAGGCACTCAAAGAGCACTAAGCATAGAGTGTGAAAACTGAGTTTCCTTGAGAGCTGCTTGGAAGCCTGATGGTGTGTGATGTTAGGGAGCCAAATGGAGTTGTTCTCCCACAAGAACCACTCGGCTGATCCTTCTTCAATATGCCCTTCACCAACATGCAGTGTTTCCTTGATTGAATTAGCTCTCACACCATTATTTGCGTCTAGAGCCTTTGCATTGAGGGCTATCTGAAAACGGCTGTGGCGCTGAAGTTGCCTGTGAATGTGGAGTTGGTGGCATGTGAAACCCGCATGTGGAACATTCGTTTGTGTGGGATGCTGACCAAGCTTCATTTCAGTCCTAGGCACTCAAAGGGCACTAAGCATAGAGTGTGAAAACTGAGTTTCCTTGAGAGCTGCTTGGAAGCCTGATGGTGTGTGAAGTTAGTGAGCCAAATGGAGTTGTTCTCCCACAAGAACCACTCGGCTGATTCTTCTTCAATATGTCCTTCACCAACATGCAGTGTTTCCTTGATTGAATTAGCTCTCACACCATTATTTGCGTCTAGAGCCTTTGCTTTGAGGGTTAGCTGAAAACGGCTGTGGCGCTGAAGTTGACTGTGAATGTGGAGTTGGTGGCATGTGAAACCCGCATGTGGAGCATTCGTTTGTGTGGGATGCTCTACCAGGTTCATTCCTAGATAATGCACTCAAAGGGCACTAAGCATAGAGTGTGAAAACTGAGTTTCCTTGAGAGCTGCTTGGAAGCCTGATGGTGTGTGAAGTTAGTGAGACAAATGGAGTTGTTCTCCCACAAGAACCACTCGGCTGATCCTTCTTCAATATGCCCTTCACCAACATGCAGTGTTTCCTTGATTGAATTAGCTCTCACACCAATATTTGCGTCTAGAGCCTTTGCATTGAGGGCTATCTGAAAACGGCTGTGGCGCTGAAGTTGCCTGTGAATGTGGAGTTGGTGGCATGTGAAACCCGCATGTGGAGCATTCGTTTGTGTGGGATGCTCTCCAAGCTTCATTTCAGTCCTAGGCACTCAAAGGGCACTAAGCATAGAGTGTGAAAACTGAATTTCCTTGAGAGCTGCTTGGAAGCCTGATGGTGTGTGAAGTTAGTGAGCCAAATGGAGTTGTTCTCCCACAAGAACCACTCGGCTGATCCTTCTTCAATATGCCCTTCACCAACATGCAGTGTTTCCTTGATTGAATTAGCTCTCACACCAATATTTGCGTCTAGAGCCTTTGCATTGAGGGCTATCTGAAAACGGCTGTGGCGCTGAAGTTGCCTGTGAATGTGGAGTTGGTGGCATGTGAAACCCGCATGTGGAGCATTCGTTTGTGTGGGATGCTAACCAAGCTTCATTTCAGTCCTAGGCACACAAAGGGCATTCAGCATAGAGTGTGAAAATTTAGTTTCCTTGAGAGCTGCTTGGAATCCTGATGGTGTGTGAAGTTAGTGAGCCAAATGGAGTTGTTCTCCTACAAGAACCACTCGGCTGATTCTTTTTCAATATGCCCTTCACCAACATGCAGTGTTTTCTTGATTGAATTAGCTCTCACACCAATATTTCCGTCTAGAGCCTTTGCTTTGAGGGCTATCTGAAAACGGCTGTGGCGCTGAAGTTGCCTGTGAATGTGGAGTTGGTGGCATGTGAAACCCGCATGTGGAGCATTCGTGTATGTGGGATGCTCTCCAAGCTTCATTTCAGTCCTAGGCACTCAAAGGGCACTAAGCATAGAGTGTGAAAACTGAGTTTCCTTGAGAGCTGCTTGGAAGCCTGATGGTGTGTGAAGTTAGTGAGGCAAATGGAGTTGTTCTCCCACAAGAACCACTCGGCTGATCCTTCTTCAATATGCCCTTCACCAACATGCAGTGTTTCCTTGATTGAATTAGCTCTCACACCAATATTTGCGTCTAGAGCCTTTGCATTGAGGGCTATCTGAAAACGGCTGTGGCGCTGAAGTTGCCAGTGAATGTGGAGTTGGTGGCATGTGAAACCCGCATGTGGAGCATTCGTTTCTGTGGGATGCTGACCAAGCTTCATTTCAGTCCTAGGCACACAAAGAGCACTGAGCATAGAGTGTGAAAACTGAGTTTCCTTGAGAGCTGCTTGGATGCCTGATGGTGTGTGAAGTTAGTGAGCCAAATGGAGTTGTTCTCCCACAAGAACCACTCGGCTGATCCTTCTTCAATATGCCCTTCACCAACATGCAGTGTTTCCTTGATTGAATTAGCTCTCACTCCAATATTTGCGTCTAGAGCCTTTGCATTGAGGGCTATCTGAAAATGGCTGTGGCGCTGAAGTTGCCTGTGAATGTGGAGTTGGTGGCATGTGAAACCCGCATGTGGAGCGTTCGTACGTGTGTAATGCTCTACCATGTTCATTCCTAGATAATGCACTCAAAGGGCACAAAGCATAGAGTGTGAAAACTGAGTTTCCTTGAGAGCTGCTTGGAAGCCTGATGG
Source organism: Ochotona princeps (assembly GCF_030435755.1). NCBI lineage: Eukaryota > Metazoa > Chordata > Mammalia > Lagomorpha > Ochotonidae > Ochotona > Ochotona princeps. The sequence goes on from NW_026700982.1 coordinate 25,322, forward strand.
TGTGTGAAGTTAGTGAGCCAAATGGAGTTGTTCTCCCACAAGAACCACTCGGCTGATCCTTCTTCAATATGCCCTTCACCAACATGCAGTGTTTCCTTGATTGAATTAGCTCTCACACCAATATTTGCGTCTAGAGCCTTTGCATTGAGGGCTATCTGAAAACGGCTGTGGCGCTGAAGTTGCCTGTGAATGTGGAGTTGGTGGCATGTGAAACCCGCATGTGGAGCATTCGTTTGTGTGGAATGCTCTACCAGGTTCATTCCTAGATAATGCACTCAAAGGGCACTCAGCATAGAGTGTGAAAACTGAGTTTCCTTGAGAGCTGCTTGGAAGCCTGATGGTGTGTGAAGTTAGTGAGCCAAATGGAGTTGTTCTCCCACAAGAACCACTCGGCTGATCCTTCTTCAATATGCCCTTCACCAACATGCAGTGTTTCCTTGATTGAATTAGCTCTCACACCAATATTTGCGTCTAGAGCCTTTGCATTGAGGGCTATCTGAAAACGGCTGTGGCGCTGAAGTTGCCTGTGAATGTGGAGTTGGTGGCATGTGAAACCCTCAAGTGGAGCATTCATTTGTGTGGGATGCTCTACCAGGTTCATTCCTAGATAATGCACTCAAAGGGCACTAAGCATAGAGTGTGAAAACTGAGTTTCCTTGAGAGCTGCTTGGAAGCCTGATGGTGTGTGAAGTTAGTGAGCCAAATGGAGTTGTTCTCCCACAAGAACCACTCGGCTGATTCTTCTTCAATATGCCCTTCACCAACATGCAGTGTTTCCTTGATTGAATTAGCTCTCACACCAATATTTGCGTCTAGAGCCTTTGCATTGAGGGCTATCTGAAAATGGCTGTGGCGCTGAAGTTGCCTGTGAATGTGGAGTTGGTGGCATGTGAAACCCGCATGTGGAGCATTCGTTTGTGTGGGATGCTGACCAAGCTTCATTTCAGTCCTAGGCACTCAAAGGGCACTAAGCATAGAGTGTGAAAACTGAGTTTCCTTGAGAGCTGCTTGGAAGCCTGATGGTGTGTGAAGTTAGTGAGCCAAATGGAGTTGTTCTCCCACAAGAACCACTCGGATGATCCTTCTTCAATATGCCCTTCACCAACATGCAGTGTTTCCTTGATTGAATTAGCTCTCACACCAATATTTGCGTCTAGAGCCTTTGCATTGAGGGCTATCTGAAAACGGCTGTGGCGCTGAAGTTGCCTGTGAATGTGGAGTTGGTGGCATGTGAAACCCGCATGTGGAGCATTCGTTTGTGTGGGATGCTCTACCAGGTTCATTCCTAGATAATGCACTCAAAGGGCACTAAGCATAGAGTGTGAAAACTGAGTTTCCTTGAGAGCTGCTTGGAAGCCTGATGGTGTGTGAAGTTAGTGAGCCAAATGGAGTTGTTCTCCCACAAGAACCACTCGGCTGATCCTTCTTCAATATGCCCTTCACCAACATGCAGTGTTTCCTTGATTGAATTAGCTCTCACACCAATATTTGCGTCTAGAGCCTTTGCATTGAGGGGTATCTGAAAACGGCTGTGGCGCTGAAGTTGCCTGTGAATGTGGAGTTGGTGGCATGTGAAACCCGCATGTGGAGCATTCGTTTGTGTGGGATGCTCTCCAAGCTTCATTTCAGTCCTAGGCACTCAAACAGTACTAAGCATAGAGTGTGAAAACTGAGTTTCCTTGAGAGCTGCTTGGAAGCCTGATGGTGTGTGAAGTTAGTGAGCCAAATGGAGTTGTTCTCCCACAAGAACCACTCGGCTGATTCTTCTTCAATATGTCCTTCACCAACATGCAGTGTTTCCTTGATTGAATTAGCTCTCACACCATTATTTGCGTCTAGAGCCTTTGCATTGAGGGCTATCTGAAAACAGCTGTGGCGCTGAAGTTGCCTGTGAATGTGGAGTTGGTGGCATGTGAAACCCGCATGTGGAGCATTCGTTTGTGTGGGATGCTCTACCAGGTTCATTCCTAGATAATGCACTCAAAGGGCACTAAGCATAGAGTGTGAAAACTGAGTTTCCTTGAGAGCTGCTTGGAAGCCTGATGGTGTGTGAAGTTAGTGAGCCAAATGGAGTTGTTCTCCCACAAGAACCACTCGGCTGATCCTTCTTCAATATGCCTTTCACCAACATGCAGTGTTTCCTTGATTGAATTAGCTCTCACACCAATATTTGCGTCTAGAGCCTTTGCATTGAGGGCTATCTGAAAACGGCTGTGGCGCTGAAGTTGCCTGTGAATGTGGAGTTGGTGGCATGTGAAACCCGCATGTGGAGCATTCGTTTGTGTGGGATGCTTTACCAGGTTCATTCCCAGATAATGCACTCAAAGGGCACTAAGCATAGAGTGTGAAAACTGAGTTTCCTTGAGAGCTGCTTGGAAGCCTGATGGTGTGTGAAGTTAGTGAGCCAAATGGAGTTGTTCTCCCACAAGAACCACTCGGCTTATCCTTCTTCAATATGCCCTTCACCAACATGCAGTGTTTCCTTGATTAAATTAGCTCTCACACCAATATTTGCGTCTAGAGCCTTTGCATTGAGGGCTATCTGAAAACGGCTGTGGCGCTGAAGTTGCCTGTGAATGTGGAGTTGGTGGCATGTGAAACCCGCATGTGGAGCATTCGTGTATGTGGGATGCTCTCCAAGCTTCATTTCAGTCCTAGGCCCTCAAAGGGCACTAAGCATAGAGTGTGAAAACTGAGTTTCCTTGAGAGCTGCTTGGAAGCCTGATGGTGTGTGAAGTTAGTGAGCCAAATGGAGTTGTTCTCCCACAAGAACCACTCGGCTGATCCTTCTTCAATATGCCCTTCACCAACATGCAGTGTTTCCTTGATTGAATTAGCTCTCACACCAATATTTGCGTCTAGAGCCTTTGCATTGAGGGCTATCTGAAAACGGCTGTGGCGCTGAAGTTGCCTGTGAATGTGGAGTTGGTGGCATGTGAAACCCGCATGTGGAGCATTCGTTTATGTGGGATGCTCTCCAAGCTTCATTTCAGTCCTAGACACTCAAAGGGCACTAAGCATAGAGTGTGAAAACTGAGTTTCCTTGAGAGCTGCTTGGAAGCCTGATGGTGTGTGAAGTTAGTGAGCCAAATGGAGTTGTTCTCCCACAAGAACCACTCGGCTGATCCTTCTTCAATATGCCCTTCACCAACATGCAGTGTTTCCTTGATTGAATTAGCTCTCACACCAATATTTGCGTCTAGAGCCTTTGCATTGAGGGCTATCTGAAAACGGCTGTGGCGCTGAAGTTGCCTCTGAATGTGGAGTTGGTGGCATGTGAAACCCGCATGTGGAGCATTCGTTTGTGTGGAATGCTCTACCAGGTTCATTCCTAGATAATGCACTCAAAGGGCACTAAGCATAGAGTGTGAAAACTGAGTTTCCTTGAGAGCTGCTTGGAAGCCTGATGGTGTGTGAAGTTAGTGAGCCAAATGGAGTTGTTCTCCCACAAGAACCACTCGGCTGATCCTTCTTCAATATGCCCTTCACCAACATGCAGTGTTTCCTTGATTGAATTAGCTCTCACACCAATATTTGCGTCTAGAGCCTTTGCATTGAGGGCTATCTGAAAACGGCTGTGGCGCTGAAGTTGACTGTGAATGTGGAGTTGGTGGCATGTGAAACCCGCATGTGGAGCATTCGTTTGTGTGGGATGCTCTACCAGGTTCATTCCTAGATAATGCACTCAAAGGGCACTAAGCATAGAGTGTGAAAACTGAGTTTCCTTGAGAGCTGCTTGGAAGCCTGATGGTGTGTGAAGTTAGTGATCCAAATGGAGTTGTTCTCCCACAAGAACCACTCGGCTGATTCTTCTTCAATATGCCGTTAACCAACATGCAGTGTTTCCTTGATTGAATTAGCTCTCACACCAATATTTGCGTCTAGAGCCTTTGCATTGAGGGCTATCTGAAAACGGCTGTGGCGCTGAAGTTGCCTGTGAATGTGGAGTTGGTGGCATGTGAAACCCGCATGTGGAGCATTCGTTTGTGTGGGATGCTCTACCAGGATCATTCCTAGATAATGCACTCAAAGGGCACTAAGCATAGAGTGTGACAACTGAGTTTCCTTGAGAGCTGATTGGAAGCCTGATGGTGTGAAGTTAGTGAGCCAAATGGAGTTGTTCTCCCACAAGAACCACTCGGCTGATCCTTCTTCAATATGCCCTTCACCAACATGCAGTGTTTCCTTGATTGAATTAGCTCTCACACCAATATTTGCGTCTAGAGCCTTTGCATTGAGGGCTATCTGAAAACGGCTGTAGCGCTGAAGTTGACTGTGAATGTGGAGTTGGTGGCATGTGAAACCCGCATGTGGAGCATTCGTTTGTGTGGGATGCTGTCCAAGCTTCATTTCAGTCCTAGGCACTCAAAGGGCACTAAGCATAGAGTGTGAAAACTGAGTTTCCTTGAGAGCTGCTTGGAAGCCTGATGGTGTGTGGGGTTAGTGAGCCAAATGGAGTTGTTCTCCCACAAGAACCACTCGGCTGATCCTTCTTCAATATGCCCTTCACCAACATGCAGTGTTTCCTTGATTGAATTAGCTCTCACACCAATATTTGCGTCTAGAGCCTTTGCATTGAGGGCTATCTGAAAACGGCTGAGGCGCTGAAGTTGCCTGTGAATGTGGAGTTGGTGGCATGTGAAACCCGCATGTGAAGCATTCGTTTGTGTGGGATGCTCTACCAGGTTCATTTCAGTCCTAGCCATACAAAGGAAACTAAGCATAGAGTGTGAAAACTGAGTTTCCCTGAGAGCTGCTTGGAAGCCTGATGGTGTGTGAAGTTAGTGAGCCAAATGGAGTTGTTCTCCCACAAGAACCACTCGGCTGATCCTTCTTCAATATGCCCTTCACCAACATGCAGTGTTTCCTTGATTGAATTAGCTCTCACACCAATATTTGCGTCTAGAGCCTTTGCATTGAGGGCTATCTGAAAACGGCTGTGGCGCTGAAGTTGCCTGTGAATGTGGAGTTGGTGGCATGTGAAACCCGCATGTGGAGCATTCGTTTGTGTGGAATGCTCTACCAGGTTCATTCCTAGATAATGCACTCAAAGGGCACTAAGCATAGAGTGTGAAAACTGAGTTTCCTTGAGAGCTGCTTGGAAGCCTGATGGTGTGTGAAGTTAGTGAGCCAAATGGAGTTGTTCTCCCACAAGAACCACTCGGCTGATCCTTCTTCAATATGCCCTTCACCAACATGCAGTGTTTCCTTGATTGAATTAGCTCTCACACCAATATTTGCGTCTAGAGCCTTTGCATTGAGGGCTATCTGAAAACGGCTGTGGCGCTGAAGTTGCCTGTGAATGTGGAGTTGGTGGCATGTGAAACCCGCATGTGGAGCATTCGTTTGTGTGGGATGCGCTACCATGTTCATTCCTAGATAATGCACTCAAAGGGCACTAAGCATAGAGTGTGAAAACTGAGTTTCCTTGAGAGCTGCTTGGAAGCCTGATGGTGTGTGAAGTTAGTGAGCCAAATGGAGTTGTTCTCCCACAAGAACCACTCGGCTGATTCTTCTTCAATATGCCCTTCACCAACATGCAGTGTTTCCTTGATTGAATTAGCTCTCACACCAATATTTGCGTCTAGAGCCTTTGCATTGAGGGCTATCTGAAAACGGCTGTGGCGCTGAAGTTGCCTGTGAATGTGGAGTTGGTGGCATGTGAAACCCGCATGTGGAGCATTCGTTTGTGTGGGATGCTAAACCAGGTTCATTCCTAGATAATGCATTCAAAGGGCACTAAGCATAGAGTGTGAAAACTGAGTTTCCTTGAGAGCTGCTTGGAAGCCTGATGGTGTGTGAAGTTAGTGAGCCAAATGGAGTTGTTCTCCCACAAGAAACACTCGGCTGATCCTTCTTCAATATGCCCTTCACCAACATGCAGTGTTTCCTTGATTGAATTAGCTCTCACACCAATATTTGCGTCTAGAGCCTTTGCATTGAGGGCTATCTGAAAACGGCTGAGGCGCTGAAGTTGCCTGAGAATGTGGAGTTGGTGGCATGTGAAACCCGCATGTGGAGCATTCGTTTGTGTGGGATGCTCTACCAGGTTCGTTTCAGTCCTAGCCATACAAAGGAAACTAAGCATAGAGTGTGAAAACTGAGTTTCCTTGAGAGCTGCTTGGAAGCCTGATGGTGTGTGAAGTTAGTGAGCCAAATGGAGTTGTTCTCCCACAAGAACCACTCGGCTGATCCTTCTTCAATATGCCCTTCACCAACATGCATTGTTTCCTTGATTGAATTAGCTCTCACACCAATATTTGCGTCTAGAGCCTTTGCATTGAGGGCTATCTGAAAATGGCTGTGGCGCTGAAGTTGCCTGTGAATGTGGAGTTGGTGGCATGTGAAACCCGCATGTGGAGCATTCGTTTGTGTGGAATGCTCTACCAGGTTCATTCCTAGATAATGCACTCAAAGGGCACTGAGCATAGAGTGTGAAAACTGAGTTTCCTTGAGAGCTGCTTGGAAGCCTGATGGTGTGTGAAGTTAGTGAGCCAAATGGAGTTGTTCTCCCACAAGAACCACTCGGCTGATCCTTCTTCAATATGCCCTTCACCAACATGCAGTGTTTCCTTGATTGAATTAGCTCTCACACCAATATTTGCGTCTAGAGCCTTTGCATTGAGGGCTATCTGAAAACGGCTGTGGCGCTGAAGTTGCCTGTGAATGTGGAGTTGGTGGCATGTGAAACCCGCATGTGGAGCATTCGTTTGTGTGGGATGCTCTACCAGGTTCATTCCTAGATAATGCACTCAAAGGGCACTAAGCATAGAGTGTGACAACTGAGTTTCCTTGAGAGCTGCTTGGAAGTCTGATGGTGTGAAGTTAGTGAGCCAAATGGAGTTGTTCTCCCACAAGAACCACTCGGCTGATCCTTCTTCAATATGCCCTTCACCAACATGCAGTGTTTCCTTGATTGAATTAGCTCTCACACCAATATTTGCGTCTAGAGCCTTTGCATTGAGGGCTATCTGAAAACGGCTGTAGCGCTGAAGTTGCCTGTGAATGTGGAGTTGGTGGCATGTGAAACCCGCATGTGGAGCATTCGTTTGTGTGGGATGCTCTACCAGGTTCATTCCTAGATAATGCACTCAAAGGGCACTAAGCATAGAGTGTGAAAACTGAGTTTCCTTGAGAGCTGCTTGGAAGCCTGATGGTGTGTGAAGTTAGTGAGCCAAATGGAGTTGTTCTCCCACAAGAACCACTCGGCTGATCCTTCTTCAATATGCCCTTCACCAACATGCAGTGTTTCCTTGATTGAATTAGCTCTCACACCAATATTTGCGTCTAGAGCCTTTGCATTGAGGGCTATCTGAAAACGGCTGTGGCGCTGAAGTTGCCTGTGAATGTGGAGTTGGTGGCATGTGAAACCCGCATGTGGAGCATTCGTTTGTGTGGGATGCTCTACCAGGTTCATTCCTAGATAATGCGCTCAAAGGGCACTAAGCATAGAGTGTGAAAACTGAGTTTCCTTGAGAGCTGCTTGGAAGCCTGATGGTGTGTGAAGTTAGTGAGCCAAATGGAGTTGTTCTCCCACAAGAACCACTCGGCTGATCCTTCTTCAATATGCCCTTCACCAACATGCAGTGTTTCCTTGATTGAATTAGCTCTCACACCAATATTTGCATCTAGAGCCTTTGCATTGCGGGCTATCTGAAAATGGCTGTGGCGCTGAAGTTGCCTGTGAATGTGGAGTTGGTGGCATGTGAAACCCGCATGTGGAGCATTCGTTTGTGTGGGATGCTCTACCAGGTTCATTCCTAGATAATGCACTCAAAGGGCACTAAGCAGAGAGTGTGAAAACTGAGTTTCCTTGAGAGCTGCTTGGAAGCCTGATGGTGTGTGAAGTTAGTGAGCCAAATGGAGTTGTTCTCCCACAAGAAACACTCGGCTGATTCTTCTTCAATATGCCGTTAACCAACATGCAGTGTTTCCTTGATTGAATTAGCTCTCACACCAATATTTGCGTCTAGAGCCTTTGCATTGAGGGCTATCTGAAAACGGCTGTGGCGCTGAAGTTGCCTGTGAATGTGGAGTTGGTGGCATGTGAAACCCGCATGTGGAGCATTCGTTTGTGTGGGATGCTCTACCAGGTTCATTCCTAGATAATGCACTCAAAGGGCACTAAGCATAGAGTGTGACAACTGAGTTTCCTTGAGAGCTGCTTGGAAGTCTGATGGTGTGAAGTTAGTGAGCCAAATGGAGTTGTTCTCCCACAAGAACCACTCGGCTGATCCTTCTTCAATATGCCCTTCACCAACATGCAGTGTTTCCTTGATTGAATTAGCTCTCACACCAATATTTGCGTCTAGAGCCTTTGCATTGAGGGCTATCTGAAAACGGCTGTAGCGCTGAAGTTGCCTGTGAATGTGGAGTTGGTGGCATGTGAAACCCGCATGTGGAGCATTCGTTTGTGTGGGATGCTCTACCAGGTTCATTCCTAGATAATGCACTCAAAGGGCACTAAGCATAGAGTGTGAAAACTGAGTTTCCTTGAGAGCTGCTTGGAAGCCTGATGGTGTGTGAAGTTAGTGAGCCAAATGGAGTTGTTCTCCCACAAGAACCACTCGGCTGATCCTTCTTCAATATGCCCTTCACCAACATGCAGTGTTTCCTTGATTGAATTAGCTCTCACACCAATATTTGCGTCTAGAGCCTTTGCATTGAGGGCTATCTGAAAACGGCTGTGGCGCTGAAGTTGCCTGTGAATGTGGAGTTGGTGGCATGTGAAACCCGCATGTGGAGCATTCGTTTGTGTGGGATGCTCTACCAGGTTCATTCCTAGATAATGCGCTCAAAGGGCACTAAGCATAGAGTGTGAAAACTGAGTTTCCTTGAGAGCTGCTTGGAAGCCTGATGGTGTGTGAAGTTAGTGAGCCAAATGGAGTTGTTCTCCCACAAGAACCACTCGGCTGATCCTTCTTCAATATGCCCTTCACCAACATGCAGTGTTTCCTTGATTGAATTAGCTCTCACACCAATATTTGCATCTAGAGCCTTTGCATTGCGGGCTATCTGAAAATGGCTGTGGCGCTGAAGTTGCCTGTGAATGTGGAGTTGGTGGCATGTGAAACCCGCATGTGGAGCATTCGTTTGTGTGGGATGCTCTACCAGGTTCATTCCTAGATAATGCACTCAAAGGGCACTAAGCAGAGAGTGTGAAAACTGAGTTTCCTTGAGAGCTGCTTGGAAGCCTGATGGTGTGAAGTTAGTGAGCCAAATGGAGTTGTTCTCCCACAAGAACCACTCGGCTGATCCTTCTTCAATATGCCCTTCACCAACATGCAGTGTTTCCTTGATTGAATTAGCTCTCACACCAATATTTGCGTCTAGAGCCTTTGCATTGAGGGCTATCTGAAAACGGCTGTGGCGCTGAAGTTGCCTGTGAATGTGGAGTTGGTGGCATGTGAAACCCGCATGTGGAGCATTCGTGTATGTAGGATGCTCTCCAAGCTTCATTTCAGTCCTAGGCACTCAAAGGGCACTAAGCATAGAGTGTGAAAACTGAGTTTCCTTGAGAGCTGCTTGGAAGCCTGATGGTGTGAAGTTAGTGAGCCAAATGGAGTTGTTCTCCCACAAGAACCACTCGGCTGATCCTTCTTCAATATGCCCTTCACCAACATGCAGTGTTTCCTTGATTGAATTAGCTCTCACACCAATATTTGCGTCTAGAGCCTTTGCATTGAGGGCTATCTGAAAACGGCTGTGGCGCTGAAGTTGCCTGTGAATGTGGAGTTGGTGGCATGTGAAACCCGCATGTGGAGCATTCGTTTGTGTGGGATGCTCTACCATGTTCATTCCTAGATAATGCACTCAAAGGGCAATAAGAATAGAGTGTGAAAACTGAGTTTCCTTGAGAGCTGCTTGGAAGCCTGATGGTGTGAAGTTAGTGAGCCAAATGGAGTTGTTCTCCCACAAGAACCACTCGGCTGATCCTTCTTCAATATGCCCTTCACCAACATGCAGTGTTTCCTTGATTGAATTAGCTCTCACACCAATATTTGCGTCTAGAGCCTTTGCATTGAGGGCTATCTGAAAACGGCTGTGGCGCTGAAGTTGCCTGTGAATGTGGAGTTGGTGGCATGTGAAACCCGCATGTGGAGCATTCGTTTGTGTGGGATGCTCTCCAAGCTTCATTTCAGTCCTAGGCACTCAAAGGGCACTAAGCATAGAGTGTGAAAACTGAGTTTCCTTGAGAGCTGCTTGGAAGCCTGATGGTGTGTGAAGTTAGTGAGCCAAATGGAGTTGTTCTCCCACAAGAACCACTCGGCTGATCCTTCTTCAATATGCCCTTCACCAACATGCAGTGTTTCCTTGATTGAATTAGCTCTCACACCAATATTTGCGTCTGGAGCCTTTGCATTGAGGGCTATCTGAAAACGGCTGTGGCGCTGAAGTTGCCTGTGAATGTGGAGTTGGTGGCATGTGAAACCCGCATGTGGAGCATTCGTTTGTGTGGGATGCTCTCCAAGCTTCATTTCAGTCCTAGGCACTCAAAGGGCACTAAGCATAGAGTGTGAAAACTGAGTTTCCTTGAGAGCTGCTTGGAAGCCTGATGGTGTGTGAAGTTAGTGAGCCAAATGGAGTTGTTCTCCCACAAGAACCACTCGGCTGATCCTTCTTCAATATGCCCTTCACCAACATGCAGTGTTTCCTTGATTGAATTAGCTCTCACACCAATATTGGCGTCTAGAGCCTTTGCATTGAGGGCTATCTGAAAACGGCTGTGGCGCTGAAGTTGACTGTGATTGTGGAGTTGGTGGCATGTGAAACCCGCATGTGGAGCATTCGTTTGTGTGGGATGCTGACCAAGCTTCATTTCAGTCCTAGGCACACAAAGAGCACTAAGCATAGAGTGTGAAAACTGAGTTTCCTTGAGAGCTGCTTGGAAGCCTGATGGTGTGTGAAGTTAGTGAGCCAAATGGAGTTGTTCTCCCACAAGAACCACTCGGCTGATCCTTCTTCAATATGCCCTTCACCAACATGCAGTGTTTCCTTGATTGAATTAGCTCTCACACCAATATTTGCGTCTAGAGCCTTTGCATTGAGGGCTATCTGAAAACGGCTGTGGCGCTGAAGTTGACTGTGATTGTGGAGTTGGTGGCATGTGAAACCCGCATGTGGAGCATTCGTTTGTGTGGGATGCTCTACCAGGTTCATTCCTAGATAATGCACTCAAAGGGCACTAAGCAGAGAGTGTGAAAACTGAGTTTCCTTGAGAGCTGCTTGGAAGCCTGATGGTGTGTGAAGTTAGTGAGCCAAATGGAGTTGTTCTCCCACAAGAACCACTCGGCTGATCCTTCTTCAATATGCCCTTCACCAACATGCAGTGTTTCCTTGATTGAATTAGCTCTCACACCAATATTTGCGTCTAGAGCCTTTGCATTGAGGGCTATCTGAAAACGGCTGTGGCGCTGAAGTTGCCTGTGAATGTGGAGTTGGTGGCATGTGAAACCCGCATGTGGAGCATTCGTTTGTGTGGGATGCTCTACCAGGTTCATTCCTAGATAATGCACTCAAAGGGCACTAAGCATAGAGTGTGACAACTGAGTTTCCTTGAGAGCTGCTTGGAAGTCTGATGGTGTGAAGTTAGTGAGCCAAATGGAGTTGTTCTCCCACAAGAACCACTCGGCTGATCCTTCTTCAATATGCCCTTCACCAACATGCAGTGTTTCCTTGATTGAATTAGCTCTCACACCAATATTTGCGTCTAGAGCCTTTGCATTGAGGGCTATCTGAAAACGGCTGTAGCGCTGAAGTTGCCTGTGAATGTGGAGTTGGTGGCATGTGAAACCCGCATGTGGAGCATTCGTTTGTGTGGGATGCTCTCCAAGCTTCATTTCAGTCCTAGGCACTCAAAGGGCACTAAGCATAGAGTGTGAAAACTGAGTTTCCTTGAGAGCTGCTTGGAAGCCTGATGGTGTGTGAAGTTAGTGAGCCAAATGGAGTTGTTCTCCCACAAGAACCACTCGGCTGATCCTTCTTCAATATGCCCTTCACCAACATGCAGTGTTTCCTTGATTGAATTAGCTCTCACACCAATATTTGCGTCTAGAGCCTTTGCATTGAGGGCTATCTGAAAACGGCTGTGGCGCTGAAGTTGCCTGTGAATGTGGAGTTGGTGGCATGTGAAACCCGCATGTGGAGCATTCGTTTGTGTGGGATGCTCTACCAGGTTCATTCCTAGATAATGCGCTCAAAGGGCACTAAGCATAGAGTGTGAAAACTGAGTTTCCTTGAGAGCTGCTTGGAAGCCTGATGGTGTGTGAAGTTAGTGAGCCAAATGGAGTTGTTCTCCCACAAGAACCACTCGGCTGATCCTTCTTCAATATGCCCTTCACCAACATGCAGTGTTTCCTTGATTGAATTAGCTCTCACACCAATATTTGCATCTAGAGCCTTTGCATTGCGGGCTATCTGAAAATGGCTGTGGCGCTGAAGTTGCCTGTGAATGTGGAGTTGGTGGCATGTGAAACCCGCAAGTTTAGCATTCGTTTGTGTGGGATGCTCTACCATGTTCATTCCTAGATAATGCACTCAAAGGGCAATAAGAATAGAGCGTGAAAACTGAGTTTCCTTGAGAGCTGCTTGGAAGCCTGATGGTGTGAAGTTAGTGAGCCAAATGGAGTTGTTCTCCCACAAGAACCACTCGGCTGATCCTTCTTCAATATGCCCTTCACCAACATGCAGTGTTTCCTTGATTGAATTAGCTCTCACACCAATATTTGCGTCTAGAGCCTTTGCATTGAGGGCTATCTGAAAACGGCTGTGGCGCTGAAGTTGCCTGTGAATGTGGAGTTGGTGGCATGTGAAACCCGCATGTGGAGCATTCGTTTGTGTGGGATGCTCTCCAAGCTTCATTTCAGTCCTAGGCACTCAAAGGGCACTAAGCATAGAGTGTGAAAACTGAGTTTCCTTGAGAGCTGCTTGGAAGCCTGATGGTGTGTGAAGTTAGTGAGCCAAATGGAGTTGTTCTCCCACAAGAACCACTCGGCTGATCCTTCTTCAATATGCCCTTCACCAACATGCAGTGTTTCCTTGATTGAATTAGCTCTCACACCAATATTTGCGTCTAGAGCCTTTGCATTGAGGGCTATCTGAAAACGGCTGTGGTGCTGAAATTGCCTGTGAATGTGGAGTTGGTGGCATGTGAAACCCGCATGTGGAGCATTCGTTTATGTGGGATGCTCTCCCAGCTTCATTTCAGTCCCAGGCACTCAAAGGGCACTAAGCAGAGAGTGTGAAAACTGAGTTTCCTTGAGAGCTGCTTGGAAGCCTGATGGTGTGTGAAGTTAGTGAGCCAAATGGAGTTGTTCTCCCACAAGAACCACTCGGCTGATCCTTCTTCAATATGCCCTTCACCAACATGCAGTGTTTCCTTGATTGAATTAGCTCTCACACCAATATTTGCCTCTAGAGCCTTTGCATTGAGGGCTATCTGAAAACGGCTGTGGAGCTGAAGTTGACTGTGAATGTGGAGTTGGTGGCATGTGAAACCCGCATGTGGAGCATTCGTTTGTGTGGGATGCTCTACCAGGTTCATTTATAGATAATGCACTCAAAGGGCAATAAGAATAGAGTGTGAAAACTGAGTTTCCTTGAGAGCTGCTTGGAAGCCTGATGGTGTGAAGTTAGTGAGCCAAATGGAGTTGTTCTCCCACAAGAACCACTCGGCTGATCCTTCTTCAATATGCCCTTCACCAACATGCAGTGTTTCCTTGATTGAATTAGCTCTCACACCAATATTTGCGTCTAGAGCCTTTGCATTGAGGGCTATCTGAAAACGGCTGTGGCGCTGAAGTTGCCTGTGAATGTGGAGTTGGTGGCATGTGAAACCCGCATGTGGAGCATTCGTTTATGTGGGATGCTCTCCCAGCTTCATTTCAGTCCCAGGCACTCAAAGGGCACTAAGCAGAGAGTGTGAAAACTGAGTTTCCTTGAGAGCTGCTTGGAAGCCTGATGGTGTGTGAAGTTAGTGAGCCAAATGGAGTTGTTCTCCCACAAGAACCACTCGGCTGATCCTTCTTCAATATGCCCTTCACCAACATGCAGTGTTTCCTTGATTGAATTAGCTCTCACACCAATATTGGCGTCTAGAGCCTTTGCATTGAGGGCTATCTGAAAACGGCTGTGGCGCTGAAGTTGACTGTGATTGTGGAGTTGGTGGCATGTGAAACCCGCATGTGGAGCATTCGTTTGTGTGGGATGCTGACCAAGCTTCATTTCAGTCCTAGGCACACAAAGAGCACTAAGCATAGAGTGTGAAAACTGAGTTTCCTTGAGAGCTGCTTGGAAGCCTGATGGTGTGTGAAGTTAGTGAGCCAAATGGAGTTGTTCTCCCACAAGAACCACTCGGCTGATCCTTCTTCAATATGCCCTTCACCAACATGCAGTGTTTCCTTGAATGAATTAGCTCTCACACCAATATTTGCGTCTAGATCCTTTGCATTGAGGGCTATCTGAAAACGGCTGTGGCGCTGAAGTTTCCTGTGAATGTGGAGTTGGTGGCATGTGAAACCCGCATGTGGAGCATTCGTACGTGTGGGATGCTGACCAAGCTTCATTTCATCCTAGGCACACAAAGAGCACTCAGCATAGAGTGTGAAAACTGAGTTTCCTTGAGATCTGCTTGGAAGCCTGATGGTGTGTGAAGTTAGTGAGCCAAATGGAGTTGTTCTCCCACAAGAACCACTCGGCTGATTCTTCTTCAATATGTCCTTCACCAACATGCAGTGTTTCCTTGATTGAATTAGCTCTCACACCAATATTTGCGTCTAGAGCCTTTGCTTTGAGGGCAAGCTGAAAACGGCTGTGGCGCTGAAGTTGCCTGTGAATGTGGAGTTGGTGGCATGTGAAACCCGCATGTGGAGCATTCGTTTGTGTGGGATGCTCTACCATGTTCATTTCTAGATAATGCACTCAAAGGGCACTAAGCATAGAGTGTGAAAACTGAGTTTCCTTGAGAGCTGCTTGGAAGCCTGATGGTGTGTGAAGTTAGTGAGCCAAATGGAGTTGTTCTCCCACAACTACCACTCGGCTGATTCTTCTTCAATATGTCCTTCACCAACATGCAGTGTTTCCTTGATTGAATTAGCTCTCACACCAATATTTGCGTCTAGAGCCTTTGCTTTAGGGCAAGCTGAAAACGGCTGTGGCGCTGAAGTTGCCTGTGAATGTGGAGTTGGTGGCATGTGAAACCCGCATGTGGAGCATTCGTTTGTGTGGGATGCTCTACCAGGTACATTCCTAGATAATGCACTCAAAGGGCACTAAGCATAGAGTGTGAAAACTGAGTTTCCTTGAGAGCTGCTTGGAAGCCTGATGGTGTGTGAAGTTAGCGAGCCAAATGGAGTTGTTCTCCCACAAGAACCACTCGGCTGATCCTTCTTCAATATGCCCTTCACCAACATGCAGTGTTTCCTTGATTGAATTAGCTCTCACACCAATATTTGCGTCTAGAGCCTTTGCATTGAGGGCTATCTGAAAACGGCTGAGGCGCTGAAGTTGCCTGTGAATGTGGAGTTGGTGGCATGTGAAACCCGCATGTGGAGCATTCGTTTGTGTGGGATGCTGACCAAGCTTCATTTCAGTCCTAGGCACACAAAGGGCACTAAGCATAGAGTGTGAAAACTGAGTTTCCTTGAGAGCTGCTTGGAAGCCTGATGGTGTGTGAAGTTAGTGAGCCAAATGGAGTTGTTCTCCCACAAGAACCACTCGGCTGATCCTTCTTCAATATGCCCTTCACCAACATGCAGTGTTTCCTTGATTGAATTAGCTCTCACACCAATATTTGCGTCTAGAGCCTTTGCATTGAGGGCTATCTGAAAACGACTGTGGCGCTGAAGTTGCCTGTGAATGTGGAGTTGGTGGCATATGAAACCCGCATGTGGAGCATTCGTACATGTGGGATGCTCTACCATGTTCATTCCTAGATAATGCACTCAAAGTGCACTAAGCATAGAGTGTGAAAACTGAGTTTCCTTGAGAGCTGCTTGGAAGCCTGATGTTTTGTGAAGTTAGTGAGCCAAATGGAGTTATTCTCCCACAAGAACCTCTCGGCTGATACTTCTTCAATATGCCCTTCACCAACATGCAGTGTTTCCTTGATTGAATTAGCTCTCACACCAATATTTGCGTCTAGAGCCTTTGCATTGAGGGCTATCTGAAAACGGCTGTGGCGCTGAAGTTGCCTGAGAATGTGGAGTTTTTGGCATGTGAAACCCGCATGTGGAGCATTTGTTTTTGTGGGATGCTGACCAAGCTTCATTTCAGTCCTAGGCACTCAAAGAGCACTAAGCATAGAGTGTGAAAACTGAGTTTCCTTGAGAGCTGCTTGGAAGCCCCTGGTGTGTGAAGTTAGTGAGCCAAATGGAGTTGTTCTCCCACAAGAACCACTCGGCTGATCCTTCTTCAATATGCCCTTCACCAACATGCAGTGTTTCCTTGATTGAATTAGCTCTCACACCAATATTTGCGTCTAGAGCCTTTGCATTGAGGGCTATCTGAAAACGGCTGTGGCGGTGAAGTTGCCTGTGAATGTGGAGTTGGTGGCATGTGAAACCCGCATGTGCAGCATTCGTTTGTATGGAATGCTCTCCAAGCTTCATTTCAGTCCTAGGAACTCAAAGGGCACTCAGCATAGAGTGTGAAAACTGAGTTTCCTTGAGAGCTGCTTGGAAGCCTGATGGTGTGTGAAGTTAGTGAGCCAAATGGAGTTGTTCTCCCACAACAACCACTCGGCTGATCCTTCTTCAATATGCCCTTCACCAACATGCAGTGTTTCCTTGATTGAATTAGCTCTCACACCAATATTTGCGTCTAGAGCCTTTGCATTGAGGGCTATCTGAAAACGGCTGTGGCGCTGAAGTTGCCTGTGAATGTGGAGTTGGTGGCATGTGAAACCCGCATGTGGAGCATTCGTTTGTGTGGGATGCTCTACCAGGTTCATTCCTAGATAATGCACTGAAAGGGCACTAAGCATAGAGTGTGAAAACTGAGTTTCCTTGAGAGCTGCTTGGAAGCCTGATGGTGTGTGAAGTTAGTGAGCCAAATGGAGTTGTTCTCCACAAGAACCACTCGGCTGATCCTTCTTCAATATGCCCTTCACCAACATGCAGTGTTTCCTTGATTGAATTAGCTCTCACACCAATATTTGCGTCTAGAGCCTTTGCATTGAGGGCTATCTGAAAACGGCTGTGGCGGTGAAGTTGCCTGTGAATGTGGAGTTGGTGGCATGTGAAACCCGCATGTGCAGCATTCGTTTGTATGGAATGCTCTCCAAGCTTCATTTCAGTCCTAGGAACTCAAAGGGCACTCAGCATAGAGTGTGAAAACTGAGTTTCCTTGAGAGCTGCTTGGAAGCCTGATGGTGTGTGAAGTTAGTGAGCCAAATGGAGTTGTTCTCCCACAAGAACCATTCGGCTGATCCTTCTTCAATATGCCCTTCACCAACATGCAGTGTTTCCTTGATTGAATTAGCTCTCACACCAATATTTGCGTCTAGAGCCTTTGCATTGAGGGCTATCTGAAAACGGCTGTGGCGCTGAAGTTGCCTGTGAATGTGGAGTTGGTGGCATGTGAAACCCGCATGTGGAGCATTCGTTTATGTGGGATGCTCTCCAAGCTTCATTTCAGTCCTAGGCACACAATGGGCACTAAGTTTAGAGTGTGAAAACTGAGTTTCCTTGAGAGCTGCTTGGAAGCCTGATGTTTTGTGAAGTTAGTGAGCCAATTGGAGTTGTTCTCCCACAAGAACCACTCGGCTGATCCTTCTTCAATATGCCTTTCACCAACATGCCGTGTTTCCTTGATTGAATTAGCTCTCACACCAATATTTGCGTCTAGAGCCTTTGCATTGAGGGCTATCTGAAAACGGCTGTGGCGCTGAAGTTGCCTGTGAATGTGGAGTTGGTGGCATGTGAAACCCGCATGTGGAGCATTCGTTTGTGTGGGATGCTCTACCAGGTTCATTCCTAGATAATGCACTCAAAGGGCACTTAGCGTAGAGTGTGAAAACTGAGTTTCCTTGAGAGCTGCTTGGAAGCCTGATGGTGTGTGAAGTTAGTGAGCCAAATGGAGTTGTTCTCCCACAAGAACCACTCGGCTGATTCTTCTTCAATATGCCCTTCACCAACATGCAGTGTTTCCTTGATTGAATTAGCTCTCACACCAATATTTGCGTCTAGAGCCTTTGCATTGAGGGCTATCTGAAAACGGCTGTGGCGCTGAAGTTGCCTCTGAATGTGGAGTTGTTGGCATGTGAAACCCGCATGTGGAGCATTCGTTTGTGTGGGATGCTCACCAAGCTTCATTTCAGTCCTAGGCACACAAAGAGCACTAAGCATAGAGTGTGAAAACTGAGTTTCCTTGAGAGCTGCTTGGAAGCCTGATGGTGTGTGAAGTTAGTGAGCCAAATGGAGTTGTTCTCCCACAACAACCACTCGGCTGATCCTTCTTCAATATGCCCTTCACCAACATGCAGTGTTTCCTTGATTGAATTAGCTCTCACACCAATATTTGCGTCTAGAGCCTTTGCATTGAGGGCTATCTGAAAACGGCTGTGGCGCTGAAGTTGCCTGTGAATGTGGAGTTGGTGGCATGTGAAACCCGCATGTGGAGCATTCGTTTGTGTGGGATGCTCTCCAAGCTTCATTTCAGTCCTAGGCACTCAAAGGGCACTAAGCATAGAGTGTGAAAACTGAGTTTCCTTGAGAGCTGCTTGGAAGCCTGATGGTGTGTGAAGTTAGTGAGCCAAATGGAGTTGTTCTCCCACAAGAACCACTCGGCTGATCCTTCTTCAATATGCCCTTCACCAACATGCAGTGTTTCCTTGATTGAATTAGCTCTCACACCAATATTTGCGTCTAGAGCCTTTGCATTGAGGGCTATCTGAAAACGGCTGTGGCGCTGAAGTTGCCTGTGAATGTGGAGTTGGTGGCATGTGAAACCCGCATGTATAGCATTCGTTTGTGTGGGATGTTCTACCAGGTTCATTCCTAGATAATGCACTCAAAGGGCACTAAGCATAGAGTGTGAAAACTGAGTTTCCTTGAGAGCTGCTTGGAAGCCAGATGGTGTGTGAAGTTAGTGAGCCAAATGGAGTTGTTCTCCCACAAGAACCACTCGGCTGATTCTTCTTCAATATGCCCTTCACCAACATGCAGTGTTTCCTTGATTGAATTAGCTCTCACACCAATATTTGCGTCTAGAGCCTTTGCATTGAGGGCTATCTGAAAACGGCTGTGGCGCTGAAGTTGCCTGTGAATGTGGAGTTGGTGGCATGTGAAACCCGCATGTGGAGCATTCGTTTGTGTGGGATGCTCACCAAGCTTCATTTCAGTCCTAGGCACACAAAGAGCACTAAGCAGAGAGTGTGAAAACTGAGTTTCCTTGAGAGCTGCATGGAAGCCTGATGGGTTGTGAAGTTAGTGAGCCAAAGAAACCTTTGGAAGCCTGATGGTGTGTGAAGTTAGTGAGCCAAATGGAGTTGTTCTCCCACAAGAACCACTCGGCTGATCCTTCTTCCTTATGCCCTTCACAAACATGCAGTGTTTCCTTGATTGAATTAGCTCTCACACCAATATTTGCGTCTAGAGCCTTTGCATTGAGGGCTATCTGAAAACGGCTGTGGCGCTGAAGTTGCCTCTGAAGGGCTATCTGAAAACGGCTGTGGCGCTGAAGTTGCCTCTGAATGTGGAGTTGGGTGGCATGTGAAACCCGGATGTGGAGCATTCGTTTGTGTGGGATGCTGACTAAGCCTTCATTTCAGTCCTAGGCACTCAAAGGGCACTAAGCATAGGAGTAGTGAATACTGAGTTTCCTTGAGAGCTGCTTGGAAGCCTGATGGTGTGTGAAGTTAGTGAGCCAAATCGGAGTTGTTCTCCCACAAGAACCACTCGGCTGATCCTTCTTCAATATGCCCTTTACCAACATGCAGCGTTTCCTTGATTGAATTAGCTCTCACACCAATATTTGCGTCTAGAGCCTTTGCATTGAGGGCTATCTGAAAACGGCTGTGGCGCTGAAGTTGCCTCTGAATGTG
Source organism: Ochotona princeps (assembly GCF_030435755.1). Classification (NCBI taxonomy): domain Eukaryota; kingdom Metazoa; phylum Chordata; class Mammalia; order Lagomorpha; family Ochotonidae; genus Ochotona; species Ochotona princeps. The sequence goes on from NW_026700982.1 coordinate 45,363, forward strand.
GAGTTGGGTGGCATGTGAAACCCGCAAGTTTAGCATTCGTTTGTGTGGGATGCTCTACCATGTTCATTCCTAGATAATGCACTCAAAGGGCACTAAGCATAGAGTGTGAAAACTGAGTTTCCTTGAGAGCTGCTTGGAAGCCCTGATGGGTGTGTGAAGTTAGTGAGCCAAATGGAGTTGTTCTCCCACAAGAACCACTCGGCTGATCCTTCTTCAATATGCCCTTCACCAACATGCAGTGTTTCCTTGATTGAATTAGCTCTCACACCAATATTTGCGTCTAGCAGCCTTTGCATTGAGGGCTATCTGAAAACGGCTGTGGCGCTGAAGTTGCCTGTGAATGTGGAGTTGGTGGCATGTGAAACCCGCATGTGGAGCATTCGTTTATGTGGGATGCTCTCCAAGCTTCATTTCAGTCCTAGGCATACAATGGGCACTAAGTTTAGAGTGTGAAAACTGAGTTTCCTTGAGAGCTGCTTGGAAGCCCTGATGTTTTGTGAAGTTAGTGAGCCAAATGGAGTTGTTCTCTCCACAAGAACCACTCGGCTGATCCTTCTTCAATATGCCCTTCACCAACATGCAGTGTTTCCTTGATTGAATTAGCTCTCACACCAATATTTGCGTCTAGAGCCATTTGCATTGAGGGCTATCTGAAAACGGCTGTGGCGTCTGAAGTTGCCTGTGAATGTGGAGTTGGTGGCATGTGAAACCCGCATGTGGAGCATTCGTTTGTGTGGGATGCTCTACCAGGTTCATTCCTAGATAATGCACTCAAAGGGCACTAAGCATAGAGTTGTGAAAACTGAGTTTTCCTTGAGAGCTGCTTGGAATGCCTGATGGTGTGTGAAGTTGGTGAGCCAAATGGAGTTGTTCTCCCACAAGAACCACTCGGCTGATCCTTCTTCAATATGCCCTTCACCAACAATGCAGCGTTTCCTTGATTGAATTAGCTCTCACACCAATATTTGCGTCTAGAGCCTTTGCATTGAGGGCTATCTGAAAACGGCTGTGGCGCTGAAGTTGCCTGTGAATGTGGAGTATGGTGGCATGTGAAACCCGCATGTGGAGCATTCGTTTGTGTGGGATGCTCTCCAAGCTTCATTTCAGTCCTAGGCACACAATGGGCACTAAGTTTAGAGTGTGGAAAACTGAGTTTCCTTGAGAGCTGCTTGGAAGCCTGATGGTGTGTGTGAAGTTAGTGAGCCAAATGGAGTTTGTTCTCCCACAAGAACCACTCGGCTGATTCTTCTTCAATATGCCCTTCACCAACATGCAGTGTTTCCTTGATTGAATTAGCTCTCACACCAATATTTGCGTCTAGAGACTTTGCATTGAGGGGCTATCTGAAAACGGCTATGGCGCTTGAAGTTGCACTGAGAATGTGGAGTTCGGTGGCATGTGAAACCCACATGTGGAGCATTCCTTTATGTGGGATGCTCTCCAAGATTCATTTCAGTCCTAAGCACTCAAAGGGCACTAAGCATAGAATGTGAAAACTGAGTTTCCTTGAGAGCTGCTTGGAAGCCTGATGGTCGTGTGAAGTTAGTGAGCTAAATGGAGTTGTTCTCCCACAAGAACCACTCGGCTGATCCTTCTTCAATATGCCCTTCACCAACATGCAGTGTTTCCTTGATTGAATTAGCTCTCACACCAATATTTGCGTCTAGAGCCTTTGCATTGAGGGCTATCTGAAAATGGCTGTGGCGCTGAAGTTGCCTGTGAATGTGGAGTTGGTGGCATGTGAAACCCGCATGTGGAGCATTCGTTTGTGTGGGATGCTCACCAAGCTTCATTTCAGTCCTAGGCACACAAAAGAGCACTAAGCATAGAGTGTGAAAACTGAGTTTTCATTGAGAGCTGCATGGAAGCCTGATGGTCGTGTGAAGTTAGTGAGCCAAAGAAACCTTTGGAAGCCTGATGGTGTGTGAAGTTAGTGAGCCAAATGGAGTTGTTCTCCCACAAGAACCACTCGGCTTATCCTTCTTCAATATGCCCCTTTACCAACAATGCAGCGTTTCCCTTGATTGAATTAGCTCTCACACCAATATTTGCGTCTAGAGCCTTTGCATTGAGGGCTATCTGAAAAGCTGCTGTGGCGCTGAAGTTGCATCGTGAATGTGGAGTTGGTCGGCATGTGAAACCCGCAAGTTTAGCATTCGTTTGGTGTGGGATGCTCTACCATGTTCATTCCTAGATAATGCACTCAAAAGGGCACTAAGCAATAGAGTGTGAAAACTGAGTTTCCTTGAGAGCTGCTTGGAAGCCTGATGCGTGTGTGAAGTTAGTGAGCCAAATGGAGTTGTTCTCTCCACAAGAAACCACTCGGTGCCTGATCCTTCTTCAATATACCCTTCACCAACATGCAAGTGTTTCCTTGATTTGAATTAACTCTCACACCAATATTTGCGTCTAGAGCCTTTGCATTTGAGGGCTATCTGAAAACGACTGTGGAGCGCTGAAGTTGCCTGTGAATGTTGAGTTGGTGGCATGTGAAACCCGCATGTGGAGCATTCGTACGTGTGGGAATGCTCTACCAGGTTCATTCCTAGATAATTCACTCAAAGGGGCACTAAGCATAGAGTGTGAAAACTGAGTTTCCTTGAGAGCTGCTTGGAAGCCTGATGGTAGTGTGAAGTTGGTGAGCCAAATGGAGTTGTTCTCCCACAAGAACCACTCGGCTGATCCTTCTTCAATATGCCCTTCACCAACATGCAGTGTTTCCTTGATTGAATTAGCTCTCACACCAATATTTGCGTCTAGAGCCTTTGCATTGAGGGCTATCTGAAAACGGCTGTGGCGCTGAAGTTGCCTGTGAATGTGGAGTTGGTGGCATGTGAAACCCGCATGTGGAGCATTCGTTTGTGTGGGATGCTCTACCAGGTTCATTCCTAGATAATGCACTCAAAGGGCACTAAGCATAGAGTGTGAAAACTGAGTTTCCTTGAGAGCTGCTTGGAAGCCTGATGGTGTGTGAAGTTAGTGAGCCAAATGGAGTTGTTCTCCCACAAGAACCACTCGGCTGATTCTTCTTCCTTATGCCCTTCACCAACATGCAGTGTTTCCTTGATTGAATTAAGCTCTCACACCAATATTTGCGTCTAGAGCCTTTGCATTGAGGGCTATCTGAAAACGGCCTGTTGGCGCTGAAGTTGCCTGTGAATGTGGAGTTGGTGGCATGTGAAACCCGCATGTGGAGCATTCGTTTGTGTGGGATGCTCACCAAGCTTCATTTTCAGTCCTAGGCACACAAAGAGCACTAAGCATAGAGTGTGAAAACTGAGTTTCCTTGAGAGCTGCATGGAAGCCTGATGGCGTGTGTGAAGTTAGTGAGCCAAAGAAACCTTTGGAAGCCTGATTGTGTGTGAAGTTAGTGAGTCCAAATGGAGTTGTTCTCTCCCACAAGAACCACTCGACTGATCCTTCTTCCTTATGCCCTTCACAAACATGCAGTGTTTCCTTGATTGAATTAGCTCTCACACCAATATTTGCGTCTAGAGCCTTTGCATTGAGGGCTATCTGAAAACGGCTGTGGCGCTGAAGTTGCCTCTGAATGTGGAGTTGGTGGCATGTGAAACCCGCATGTGGAGCATTCGTTTGTGTGGGATGCTGACTAAGCTTCATTTCAGTCCTAGGCACTCAAAGGGCACTAAGCATAGAGTGTGAAAACTGAGTTTCCTTGAGAGCTGCTTGGAAGCCTGATGGTGTGTGAAGTTAGTGAGCCAAATGGAGTTGTTCTCTCCCACAAGAACCACTCGGCTTATCCTTCTTCAATATGCCCCTTTACCAACATGCAGCGTTTCCTTGATTGAATTAGCTCTCACACCAATATTTGCGTCTAGAGCCTTTGCATTGAGGGGCTATCTGAAAACGGCTGTGGCGCTGAAGTTGCCTGTGAATGTGGAGTTGGTGGCATGTGAAACCCGCAAGTTTAGCATTCGTTTGTGTGGGATGCTCTAGCCATGTTCATTCCTAGATAATGCACTCAAAGGGCACTAAGCATAGAGTGTGAAAACTGAGTTTCCTTGAGAGCTGCTTGGAAGCCTGATGCGTGTGTGAAGTTAGTGAGCCAAATGGAGTTGTTCTCCCACAAGAACCACTCGGGCTGATCCTTCTTCAATATACCCTTCACCAACATGCAGTGTTTCCTTGATTGAATTAGCTCTCACACCAATATTTGCGTCTAGAGCCTTTGCATTGAGGGCTATCTGAAAACGACTGTGGCGCTGAAGTTGCCTGTGAATGTGGAGTTGGTGGCATGTGAAACCCGCATGTGGAGCATTCGTACGTGTGGGATGCTCTACCAGGTTCATTCCTAGATAATTCACTCAAAGGGCACTAAGCATAGAGTGTGAAAACTGAGTTTCCTTGAGAGCTGCTTGGAAGCCTGATGGTGTGTGAAGTTAGTGAGCCAAATGGAGTTGTTCTCCCACAAGAACCACTCGGCTGATCCTTCTTCAATATGCCCTTCACCAACATGCAGTGTTTCCTTGATTGAATTAGCTCTCACACCAATATTTGCGTCTAGAGCCTTTGCATTGAGGGCTATCTGAAAACGGCCTGTGGCGCTGAAGTTGACCTGTGAATGTGGAGTTGGTGGCATGTGAAACCCGCATGTGGAGCATTCGTTTGTGTGGGATGCTCTCCCAAGCTTCATTTCAGTCCTAGGCACACAATGGGCACTAAGTTTAGAGTGTGAAAACTGAGTTTCCTTGAGAGCTGCTTGGAAGCCTGAGGTTTTGTGAAGTTAGTGAGCCAAATGGAGTTTTTCTCCCACAAGAACCACTCGGCTGATCCTTCTTCAATATGCCCTTCACCAACATGCAGTGTTTCCTTGATTGAATTAGCTCTCACACCAATATTTGCGTCTAGAGCCTTTGCATTGAGGGCTATCTGAAAACGGCTGTGGCGCTGAAGTTGCCTGTGAATGTGGAATTGGTGGCATGTGAAACCCGCATGTGGAGCATTCGTTTGTGTGGGATGCTCTACCAGGTTCATTCCTAGATAATGCACTCAAAGGGGCACTAAGCATAGAGTGTGGAAAACTGAGTTTCCTTGAGAGCTGCTTGGAAGCCTGATGCGTGTGTGAAGTTGGTGAGCCAAATGGAGTTGTTCTCCCACAAGAACCACTCGGCTGATCCTTCTTCAATATGCCCTTCACCAAACATGCAGCGTTTCCTTGATTGAATTAGCTCTCACACCAATATTTGCGTCTAGAGCCTTTGCATTGAGGGCTATCTGAAAACGGCTGTGGCGCTGAAGTTGCCCTGTGAATGTGGAGTTGGTGGCATGTGAAACCCGCATGTGGAGCATTCGTTTGTGTGGGATGCTGACCAAGCTTCCTTTCAGTCCTAGGCACACAAAGGGCACTAAGCATAGAGTGTGAAAACTGAGTTTCCTTGAGAGCTGCTTGGAAGCCTGATGGTGTGTGAAGTTAGTGAGCTAAATGGAGTTGTTCTCCCACAAGAACCACTCGGCTGATCCTTCTTCAATATGCCCTTCACCAACATGCAGTGTTTCCTTGATTGAATTAGCTCTCACACACAATATTTGCGTCTAGAGCCTTTGCATTGAGGGCTATCTGAAAATGGCTGTGGCGCTGAAGTTGCCTGTGAATGTGGAGTTGGTGGCATGTGAAACCCGCATGTGGAGCATTCGTTTGTGTGGGATGCTCTCCAAGCTTCATTTCAGTCCTAGGCACACAATGGGCACTAAGTTTAGGAGTGTGAAAACTGAGTTTCCCTTGAGAGCTGCTTGGAAGCCTGATGGCTGTGTGAAGTTAGTGAGCCAAATGGAGTTGTTCTCCCACAAGAACCACTCGGCTGATTCTTCTTCAATATGCCCTTCACCAACATGCAGTGTTTCCTTGATTGAATTAGCTCTCACACCAATATTTGCGTCTAGAGCCTTTGCATTGAGGGCTATCTGAAAACGGCTATGGCGCTGAAGTTGCCTGAGATTGTGGAGTTCGGTTGGCATGTGAAACCCACATGTGGAGCATTCCTTTATGTGGGATGCTCTCCAAGATTCATTTCAGTCCCTAAGCACTCAAAGGGCACTAAGCATAGAATGTGAAAACTGAGTTTCCTTGAGAGCTGCTTGGAAGCCTGATGGTGTGTGAAGTTAGTGAGCCAAATGGAGTTGTTCTCCACACAAGAACCACTCGGCTGATCCTTCTTCAATATGCCCCTTCACCAACATGCAGTGTTTCCTTGATTGAATTAGCTCTCACACCCAATATTTGCGTTCTAGAGCCTTTGCATTGAGGGCTATCTGAAAACGGCTGTGGCGCTGAAGTTGCCTCGTGAATGTGGAGTTGGTGGCATGTGAAACCCGGATGTGGAGCATTCGTTTGTGTGGGATGCTGACCAAGCTTTCATTTCAGTCCTAGGCACACAAAGGGCACTAAGCATAGAGTGTGAAAACTGAGTTTCCTTGAGAGCTGCTTGGAAGCCTGATGGTCGTGTGAAGTTAGTGAGCCAAATGGAGTTGTTCTCCCACAAGAACCACTCGGCTGATTCTTCTTCCTTATGCCCTTCACCAACATGCAGTGTTTCCTTGATTGAATTAGCT
>NW_026700983.1:0-24808 GCF_030435755.1 Ochotona princeps
TTTCACATGCCACCAACTCCACATTCAAAGGGCAACTTCAGCGCCACAGCCGTTTTCAGATAGCCCTCAATGCAAAGACTCTAGACGCAAATATTGGTGTGAGAGCTAATTCAATCAAGGGAAACACTGCATGTTGGTGAAGGGCATATTGAAGAAGGATCAGCCGAGTGGTTCTTGTGGGAGAACAACTCCATTTGGCTCACTAACTTCACACACCATCAGGATTCCAAAGCAGCTCTCAAGGAAACTCAGTTTTCACACTCTATGCTTAGTGCCCTTTGAGTGCATTATCTAGGAATGAACATGGTAGAGCATCCCACACGTACGAATGCTCCACTTGCGGGTTTCACATGCCACCAACTCCACATTCACAGGCAACTTCCAGCGCCCACAGTCGTTTTCAGATAGCCCTCAATGCAAAGGCTCTAGACGCAAATATTGGTGTGAGAGCTAATTCAATCAAGGAAACACTGCATGTTGCTGAAGGGCAAATTGAAGAAGGATCAGCCGAGTGGTTCTTGTGGGAGAACAACTCCATTTGGCTCACTAACTTCACACACCATCAGGCTTCCAAGCAGCTCTCAAGGAAATTCAGTTTTCACACTCTATGCTTAGTGCCCTTTGAGTGCATTATCTAGGAATGAACCTGGTAGAGCATCCCACACAAACGAATGCTCCACTTGCGGGTTTCACATGCCACCAACTCCACATTCACAGGCAACTTCAGCGCCACAGCCGTTTTCAGATAGCCCTCAATGCAAAGGCTCTAGACGCAAATATTGGTGTGAGAGCTAATTCAATCAAGGAAACACTGCATGTTGGTGAAGGGCAAATTGAAGAAGGATCAGCCGAGTGGTTCTTGTGGGAGAACAACTCCATTTGGCTCACTAACTTCACACACCATCAGGCTTCCAAGCAGCTCTCAAGGGAAACTCAGTTTTCACACTCTATGCTTAGTGCCCTTTGAGTGCCTAGGACTGAAATGAAGCTTGGAGAGCATCCACATAAACGAATGCTCCACATGCGGGTTTCACATGCCACCAACTCCACATTCTCAGGCAACTTCAGCGCCACAGCCGTTTTCAGATAGCCCTCAATGCAAAGGGTCTAGACGCAAATATTGGTGTGAGAGCTAATTCAATCAAGGAAACACTGCATGTTGGTGAAGGGCATATTGAAGAAGGATCAGCCGAGTGGTTCTTGTGGGAGAACAACTCCATTTGGCTCACTAACTTCACACACCATCAGGCTTCCAAGCAGCTCTCAAGGAAACTCAGTTTTCACACTCTATGCTGAGTGCTTTTTGAGTGCCTACGACTGAAATGAAGCTTGGTCAGCATCCCACACAAACGAATGCTCCACATGCGGGTTTCACATGCCACCAACTCCACATTCTCAGGCAACTTCAGCGCCACAGCCGTTTTCAGATAGCCCTCAATGCAAAGGCTCTAGACGCAAATATTGGTGTGAGAGCTAATTCAATCAAGGAAACACTGCATGTTGGTGAAGGGCATATTGAAGAAGAATCAGCCGAGTGGTTCTTGTGGGAGAACAACTCCATTTGGCTCACTAACTTCACACACCATCAGGCTTCCAAGCAGCTCTCAAGGAAACTCAGTTTTCACACTCTATGCTTAGTGCCCTTTGAGTGCCTAGGACTGAAATGAAGCCTGGAGAGCATCCCACATAAACGAATGCTCCACATGCGGGTTTCACATGCCACCAACTCCACATTCACCAGGCAACTTCAGCGCCACAGCCGTTTTCAGATAGCCCTCAATGCAAAGGCTCTAGACGCAAATATTGGTGTGAGAGCTAATTCAATCAAGGAAACACTGCATGTTGGTGAAGGGCATATTGAAGAAGAATCAGCCGAGTGGTTCTTGTGGGAGAACAACTCCGTTTGGCTCACTAACTTCACACACCATCAGGCTTCCAAGCAGCTCTCAAGGAAACTCAGTTTTCACACTCTATGCTTAGTGCCCTTTGTGTGCCAAGGACTGAAATGAAGCTTGGAGAGCATCCCACATAAACGAATGCTCCACTTGCGGGTTTCACATGCCACCAACTCCACATTCACAGGCAACTTCAGCGCCACAGCCGTTTTCAGATAGCCCTCAATGCAAAGGCTCTAGACGCAAATATTGGTGTGAGAGCTAATTCAATCAAGGAAACACTGCATGTTGGTGAAGGGCATATTGAAGAAGGATCAGCCGAGTGGTTCTTGTGGGAGAACAACTCCGTTTGGCTCACTAACTTCACACACCATCAGGCTTCCAAGCAGCTCTCAAGGAAACTCAGTTTTCACACTCTATGCTTAGTGCCCTTTGAGTGCATTATCTAGGAATGAACATGGTAGAGCATCCCACACGTACGAATGCTCCACTTGCGGGTTTCACATGCCACCAACTCCACATTCACAGGCAACTTCAGCGCCACAGTCGTTTCAGATAGCCCTCAATGCAAAGGCTCGAGACGCAAATATTGGTGTGAGAGCTAATTCAATCAAGGAAACACTGCATGTTGGTGAAGGGCATATTGAAGAAGGAACAGCCGAGTGGTTCTTGTGGAGAACAACTCCGTTTGGCTCACTAACTTCACACACCATCAGGCTTCCAAGCAGCTCTCAAGGAAACTCAGTTTTCACACTCTATGCTTAGTGCCCTTTGAGTGCATTATCTAGAAATGAACATGGTAGAGCATCCCACACGTACGAATGCTCCACTTGCGGGTTTCACATGCCACCAACTCCACATTCACAGGCAACTTCAGCGCCACAGTCGTTTTCAGATAGCCCTCAATGCAAAGGCTCGAGACGCAAATATTGGTGTGAGAGCTAATTCAATCAAGGAAACACTGCATGTTGGTGAAGGGCATATTGAAGAAGGAACAGCCGAGTGGTTCTTGTGGGAGAACAACTCCGTTTGGCTCACTAACTTCACACACCATCAGGCTTCCAAGCAGCTCTCAAGGAAACCCAGTTTTCACACTCTATGCTTAGTGCCCTTTGAGTGCATTATCTAGGAATGAACATGGTAGAGCATCCCACACGTACGAATGCTCCACTTGCGGGTTTCACATGCCACCAACTCCACATTCACAGGCAACTTCAGCGCCACAGCCGTTTTCAGATAGCCCTCAATGCAAAGGCTCTAGACGCAAATATTGGTGTGAGAGCTAATTCAATCAAGGAAACACTGCATGTTGGTGAAGGGCATATTGAAGAAGGATCAGCCGAGTGGTTCTTGTGGGAGAACAACTCCATTTGGCTCACTAACTTCACACACCATCAGGCTTCCAAGCAGCTCTCAAGGAAACTCAGTTTTCACACTCTATGCTTAGTGCCCTTTGAGTGCATTATCTAGGAATGAACCTGGTAGAGCATCCCACACAAACGAATGCTCCACATGCGGGTTTCACATGCCACCAACTCCACATTCACAGGCAACTTCAGCGCCACAGCCGTTTTCAGATAGCCCTCAATGCAAAGGCTCTAGACGCAAATATTGGTGTGAGAGCTAATTCAATCAAGGAAACACTGCATGTTGGTGAAGGGCATATTGAAGAAGAATCAGCCGAGTGGTTCTTGTGGGAGAACAACTCCGTTTGGCTCACTAACTTCACACACCATCAGGTTTCCAAGCAGCTCTCAAGGAAACTCAGTTTTCACACTCTATGCTTAGTGCCCATGTGAGTGCATTATCTAGGAATGAACATGGTAGAGCATCCCACACGTACGAATGCTCCACTTGCGGGTTTCACATGCCACCAACTCCACATTCAAAGGCAACTTCAGCGCCACAGCCGTTTTCAGATAGCCCTCAATGCAAAGACTCTAGACGCAAATATTGGTGTGAGAGCTAATTCAATCAAGGAAACACTGCATGTTGGTGAAGGGCATATTGAAGAAGGATCAGCCGAGTGGTTCTTGTGGGAGAACAACTCCATTTGGCTCACTAACTTCACACACCATCAGGATTCCAAGCAGCTCTCAAGGAAACTCAGTTTTCACACTCTATGCTTAGTGCCCTTTGAGTGCATTATCTAGGAATGAACATGGTAGAGCATCCCACACGTACGAATGCTCCACTTGCGGGTTTCACATGCCACCAACTCCACATTCACAGGCAACTTCAGCGCCACAGTCGTTTTCAGATAGCCCTCAATGCAAAGGCTCTAGACGCAAATATTGGTGTGAGAGCTAATTCAATCAAGGAAACACTGCATGTTGCTGAAGGGCAAATTGAAGAAGGATCAGCCGAGTGGTTCTTGTGGGAGAACAACTCCATTTGGCTCACTAACTTCACACACCATCAGGCTTCCAAGCAGCTCTCAAGGAAATTCAGTTTTCACACTCTATGCTTAGTGCCCCTTTGAGTGCATTATCTAGGAATGAACCTGGTAGAGCATCCCACACAAACGAATGCTCCACTTGCGGGTTTCACATGCCCACCAACTCCACATTCACAGGCAACTTCAGCGCCACAGCCGTTTTCAGATAGCCCTCAATGCAAAGGCTCTAGACGCAAATATTGGTGTGAGAGCTAATTCAATCAAGGAAACACTGCATGTTGGTGAAGGGCAAATTGAAGAAGGATCAGCCGAGTGGTTCTTGTGGGAGAACAACTCCATTTGGCTCACTAACTTCACACACCATCAGGCTTCCAAGCAGCTCTCAAGGAAACTCAGTTTTCACACTCTATGCTTAGTGCCCTTTGAGTGCCTAGGACTGAAATGAAGCTTGGAGAGCATCCCACATAAACGAATGCTCCACATGCGGGTTTCACATGCCACCAACTCCACATTCTCAGGCAACTTCAGCGCCACAGCCGTTTTCAGATAGCCCTCAATGCAAAGGCTCTAGACGCAAATATTGGTGTGAGAGCTAATTCAATCAAGGAAACACTGCATGTTGGTGAAGGGCATATTGAAGAAGGATCAGCCGAGTGGTTCTTGTGGGAGAACAACTCCATTTGGCTCACTAACTTCACACACCATCAGGCTTCCAAGCAGCTCTCAAGGAAACTCAGTTTTCACACTCTATGCTGAGTGCTTTTTGAGTGCCTACGACTGAAATGAAGCTTGGTCAGCATCCCACACAAACGAATGCTCCCACATGCGGGTTTCACATGCCACCAACTCCACATTCTCAGGCAACTTCAGCGCCACAGCCGTTTTCAGATAGCCCTCAATTCAAAGGCTCTAGACGCAAATATTGGTGTGAGAGCTAATTCAATCAAGGAAACACTGCATGTTGGTGAAGGGCATATTGAAGAAGAATCAGCCGAGTGGTTCTTGTGGGAGAACAACTCCATTGCTCACTAACTTCACACACCATCAGGCTTCCAAGCAGCTCTCAAGGAAACTCAGTTTTCACACTCTATGCTTAGTGCCCTTTGAGTGCCTAGGACTGAAATGAAGCCTGGAGAGCATCCCACATAAACGAATGCTCCACATGCGGGTTTCACATGCCACCAACTCCACATTCACAGGCAACTTCAGCGCCACAGCCGTTTTCAGATAGCCCTCAATGCAAAGGCTCTAGACGCAAATATTGGTGTGAGAGCTAATTCAATCAAGGAAACACTGCATGTTGGTGAAGGGCATATTGAAGAAGAATCAGCCGAGTGGTTCTTGTGGGAGAACAACTCCGTTTGGCTCACTAACTTCACACACGCATCAGGCTTCCAAGCAGCTCTCAAGGAAACTCAGTTTTCACACTCTATGCTTAGTGCCCTTTGAGTGCATTATCTAGGAATGAACCTGGTAGAGCATCCCACACGTACGAATGCTCCACATGCGGGTTTCACATGCCACCAACTCCACATTCACAGGCAACTTCAGCGCCACAGCCGTTTTCAGATAGCCCTCAATGCAAAGGCTCTAGACGCAAATATTGGTGTGAGAGCTAATTCAATCAAGGAAACACTGCATGTTGGTGAAGGGGCATATTGAAGAAGGATCAGCCGAGTGGTTCTTGTGGGAGAACAACTCCATTTGGCTCACTAACTTCACACACCATCAGGCTTCCAAGCAGCTCTCAAGGAAACTCAGTTTTCACACTCTATGCTTAGTGCCCTTTGAGTGCATTATCTAGGAATGAACCTGGTAGAGCATCCCACACAAACGAATGCTCCACTTGCGGGTTTTACATGCCACCAACTCCACATTCACAGGCAACTTCAGCGCCACAGTCGTTTTCAGATAGCCCTCAATGCAAAGGCTCTAGACGCAAATATTGGTGTGAGAGCTAATTCAATCAAGGAAACACTGCATGTTGGCTGAAGGGCAAATTGAAGAAGGATCAGCCGAGTGGTTCTTGTGGGAGAACAACTCCATTTGGCTCACTAACTTCACACACCATCAGGCTTCCAAGCAGCTCTCAAGGAAACTCAGTTTTCACACTCTATGCTTAGTGCCCTTTGAGTGCATTATCTAGGAATGAACCTGGTAGAGCATCCCACACAAACGAATGCTCCACTTGCGGGTTTCACATGCCACCAACTCCACATTCACAGGCAACTTCAGCGCCACAGCCGTTTTCAGATAGCCCTCAATGCAAAGGCTCTAGACGCAAATATTGGTGTGAGAGCTAATTCAATCAAGGAAACACTGCATGTTGGTGAAGGGCATATTGAAGAAGGAACAGCCGAGTGGTTCTTGTGGGAGAACAACTCCGTTTGGCTCACTAAACTTCACACACCATCAGGCTTCCAAGCAGCTCTCAAGGAAACTCAGTTTTCACACTCTATGCTTAGTGCCCTTTGAGTGCATTATCTAGGAATGAACATGGTAGAGCATCCCACACGTACGAATGCTCCACTTGCGGGTTTCACATGCCACCAACTCCACATTCACAGGCAACCTTCAGCGCCACAGTCGTTTTCAGATAGCCCTCAATGCAAAGGCTCTAGACGCAAATATTGGTGTGAGAGCTAATTCAATCAAGGAAACACTGCATGTTGGTGAAGGGCATATTGAAGAAGGATCAGCCGAGTGGTTCTTGTGGGAGAACAACTCCGTTTGGCTCACTAACTTCACACACCATCAGGCTTCCAAGCAGCTCTCAAGGAAACTCAGTTTTCACACTCTATGCTGAGTGCTTTTTGAGTGCCTACGACTGAAATGAAGCTTGGTCAGCATCCCACACAAACGAATGCTCCACATGCGGGTTTCACATGCCACCAACTCCACATTCACAGGCAACTTCAGCGCCACAGCCATTTTCAGATAGCCCTCAATGCAAAGGCTCTAGACGCAAATATTGGTGTGAGAGCTAATTCAATCAAGGAAACACTGCATGTTGGTAAAGGGCATATTGAAGAAGAATCAGCCGAGTGGTTCTTGTGGGAGAACAACTCCATTTGGCTCACTAACTTCACACACCATCAGGCTTCCAAGCAGCTCTCAAGGAAACTCAGTTTTCACACTCTATGCTTAGTGCCCTTTGAGTGCATTATCTAGAAATGAACATGGTAGAGCATCCCACACAAACGAATGCTCCACATGCGGGTTTCACATGCCACCAACTCCACATTCACAGGCAACTTCAGCGCCACAGCCGTTTTCAGATAGCCCTCAATGCAAAGGCTCTAGACGCAAATATTGGTGTGAGAGCTAATTCAATCAAGGAAACGCTGCATGTTGGTGAAGGGCATATTGAAGAAGGATCAGCCGAGTGGTTCTTGTGGGAGAACAACTCCGTTTGGCTCACTAACTTCACACACCATCAGGCTTCCAAGCAGCTCTCAAGGAAACCCAGTTTTCACACTCTATGCTTAGTGCCCTTTGAGTGCATTATCTAGGAATGAACATGGTAGAGCATAACACACGTACGAATGCTCCACTTGCGGGTTTCACATGCCACCAACTCCACATTCACAGGCAACTTCAGCGCCACAGCCGTTTTCAGATAGCCCTCAATGCAAAGGCTCTAGACGCAAATATTGGTGTGAGAGCTAATTCAATCAAGGAAACACTGCATGTTGGTGAAGGGCATATTGAAGAAGGATCAGCCGAGTGGTTCTTGTGGGAGAACAACTCCATCTGGCTCACTAACTTCACACACCATCAGGCTTCCAAGCAGCTCTCAAGGAAACTCAGTTTTCACACTCTATGCTTAGTGCCCTTTGAGTGCATTATCTAGGAATGAACCTGGTAGAGCATCCCACACAAACGAATGCTCCACATGCGGGTTTCACATGCCACCAACTCCACATTCACAGGCAACTTCAGCGCCACAGCCGTTTTCAGATAGCCCTCAATGCAAAGGCTCTAGACGCAAATATTGGTGTGAGAGCTAATTCAATCAAGGAAACACTGCATGTTGGTGAAGGGCAAATTGAAGAAGAATCAGCCGAGTGGTTCTTGTGGGAGAACAACTCCGTTTGGCTCACTAACTTCACACACCATCAGGTTTCCAAGCAGCTCTCAAGGAAACTCAGTTTTCACACTCTATGCTTAGTGCCCATTGAGTGCATTATCTAGGAATGAACATGGTAGAGCATCCCACACGTACGAATGCTCCACATGCGGGTTTCACATGCCACCAACTCCACATTCACAGGCAACTTCAGCGCCACAGCCGTTTTCAGATAGCCCTCAATGCAAAGACTTTAGACGCAAATATTGGTGTGAGAGCTAATTCAATCAAGGAAACACTGCATGTTGGTGAAGGGCATATTGAAGAAGGATCAGCCGAGTGGTTCTTGTGGGAGAACAACTCCGTTTGGCTCACTAACTTCACACACCATCAGGCTTCCAAGCAGCTCTCAAGGAAACTCAGGTTTCACACTCTATGCTTAGTGCCCTTTGAGTGCATTATCTAGGAATGAACATGGTAGAGCATAACACACGTACGAATGCTCCACTTGCGGGTTTCACATGCCACCAACTCCACATTCACAGGCAACTTCAGCGCCACAGTCGTTTTCAGATAGCCCTCAATGCAAAGGCTCTAGACGCAAATATTGGTGTGAGAGCTAATTCAATCAAGGAAACACTGCATGTTGGTGAAGGGCATATTGAAGAAGGATCAGCCGAGTGGTTCTTGTGGGAGAACAACTCCGTTTGGCTCACTAACTTCACACACCATCAGGCTTCCAAGCAGCTCTCAAGGAAACTCAGTTTTCACACTCTATGCTGAGTGCTTTTTGAGTGCCTACGACTGAAATGAAGCTTGGTCAGCATCCCACACAAACGAATGCTCCACATGCGGGTTTCACATGCCACCAACTCCACATTCACAGGCAACTTCAGCGCCACAGCCGTTTTCAGATAGCCCTCAATGCAAAGGCTCTAGACGCAAATATTGGTGTGAGAGCTAATTCAATCAAGGAAACACTGCATGTTGGTGAAGGGCATATTGAAGAAGAATCAGCCGAGTGGTTCTTGTGGGAGAACAACTCCATTTGGCTCACTAACTTCACACACCATCAGGCTTCCAAGCAGCTCTCAAGGAAACTCAGTTTTCACACTCTATGCTTAGTGCCCTTTGAGTGCATTATCTAGAAATGAACATGGTAGAGCATCCCACACAAACGAATGCTCCACATGCGGGTTTCACATGCCACCAACTCCACATTCACAGGCAACTTCAGCGCCACAGCCGTTTTCAGATAGCCCTCAATGCAAAGGCTCTAGACGCAAATATTGGTGTGAGAGCTAATTCAATCAAGGAAACGCTGCATGTTGGTGAAGGGCATATTGAAGAAGGATCAGCCGAGTGGTTCTTGTGGGAGAACAACTCCGTTTGGCTCACTAACTTCACACACCATCAGGCTTCCAAGCAGCTCTCAAGGAAACCCAGTTTTCACACTCTATGCTTAGTGCCTTTTGAGTGCATTATCTAGGCATGAACATGGTAGAGCATCTCACACGTACGAATGCTCCACTTGCGGGTTTCACATGCCACCAACTCCACATTCACAGGCAACTTCAGCGCCACAGTCGTTTTCAGATAGCCCTCAATGCAAAGGCTCTAGACGCAAATATTGGTGTGAGAGCTAATTCAATCAAGGAAACACTGCATGTTGGTGAAGGGCATATTGAAGAAGGATCAGCCGAGTGGTTCTTGTGGGAGAACAACTCCATTTGGCTCACTAACTTCACACACCATCAGGCTTCCAAGCAGCTCTCAAGGAAATTCAGTTTTCACACTCTATGCTTAGTGCCCTTTGAGTGCATTATCTAGGAATGAACCTGGTAGAGCATCCCACACAAACGAATGCTCCACTTGCGGGTTTCACATGCCACCAACTCCACATTCACAGGCAACTTCAGCGCCACAGCCGTTTTCAGATAGCCCTCAATGCAAAGGCTCTAGACGCAAATATTGGTGTGAGAGCTAATTCAATCAAGGAAACACTGCATGTTGGTGAAGGGCAAATTGAAGAAGGATCAGCCGAGTGGTTCTTGTGGGAGAACAACTCCATTTGGCTCACTAACTTCACACACCATCAGGCTTCCAAGCAGCTCTCAAGGAAACTCAGTTTTCACACTCTATGCTTAGTGCCCTTTGAGTGCCTAGGACTGAAATGAAGCTTGAAGATCATCCCACATAAACGAATGCTCCACATGCGGGTTTCACATGCCACCAACTCCACATTCTCAGGCAACTTCAGCGCCACAGCCGTTTTCAGATAGCCCTCAATGCAAAGGCTCTAGACGCAAATATTGGTGTGAGAGCTAATTCAATCAAGGAAACACTGCATGTTGGTGAAGGGCATATTGAAGAAGGATCAGCCGAGTGGTTCTTGTGGGAGAACAACTCCATTTGGCTCACTAACTTCACACACCATCAGGCTTCCAAGCAGCTCTCAAGGAAACTCAGTTTTCACACTCCATGCTGAGTGCTTTTTGAGTGCCTAGGACTGAAATGAAGCTTGGTCAGCATCCCACACAAACGAATGCTCCACATGCGGGTTTCACATGCCACCAACTCCACATTCTCAGGCAACTTCAGCGCCACAGCCGTTTTCAGATAGCCCTCAATGCAAAGGCTCTAGACGCAAATATTGGTGTGAGAGCTAATTCAATCAAGGAAACACTGCATGTTGGTGAAGGGCAAATTGAAGAAGAATCAGCCGAGTGGTTCTTGTGGGAGAACAACTCCATTTGGCTCACTAACGTCACACACCATCAGGCTTCCAAGCAGCTCTCAAGGAAACTCAGTTTTCACACTCTATGCTTAGTGCCCTTTGAGTGCCTAGGACTGAAATGAAGCCTGGAGAGCATCCCACATAAACGAATGCTCCACATGCGGGTTTCACATGCCACCAACTCCACATTCACAGGCAACTTCAGCGCCTCAGCCGTTTTCAGATAGCCCTCAATGCAAAGGCTCTAGACGCAAATATTGGTGTGAGAGCTAATTCAATCAAGGAAACACTGCATGTTGGTGAAGGGCATATTGAAGAAGAATCAGCCGAGTGGTTCTTGTGGGAGAACAACTCCGTTTGGCTCACTAACTTCACACACCATCAGGCTTCCAAGCAGCTCTCAAGGAAACTCAGTTTTCACACTCTATGTTTAGTGCCCTTTGAGTGCATTATCTAGGAATGAACATGGTAGAGCATCCCACACGTACGAATGCTCCACATGCGGGTTTCACATGCCACCAACTCCACATTCACAGGCAACTTCAGCGCCACAGCCGTTTTCAGATAGCCCTCAATGCAAAGACTCTAGACGCAAATATTGGTGTGAGAGCTAATTCAATCAAGGAAACACTGCATGTTGGTGAAGGGCATATTGAAGAAGGATCAGCCGAGTGGTTCTTGTGGGAGAACAACTCCATTTGGCTCACTAACTTCACACACCATCAGGCTTCCAAGCAGCTCTCAAGGAAACTCAGTTTTCACACTCTATGCTTAGTGCCCTTTGAGTGCATTATCTAGGAATGAACATGGTAGAGCATCCCACACGTACGAATGCTCCACTTGCGGATTTTACATGCCACCAACTCCACATTCACAGGCAACTTCAGCGCCACAGTCGTTTTCAGATAGCCCTCAATGCAAAGGCTCTAGACGCAAATATTGGTGTGAGAGCTAATTCAATCCAGGAAACACTGCATGTTGGTGAAGGGCAAATTGAAGAAGGATCAGCCGAGTGGTTCTTGTGGGAGAACAACTCCATTTGGGTCACTAACTTCACACACCATCAGGCTTCCAAGCAGCTCTCAAGGAAACTCAGTTTTCACACTCTATGCTTAGTGCCCTTTGAGTGCATTATCTAGGAATGAACCTGGTAGAGCATCCCACACGTACGAATGCTCCACTTGCGGGTTTCACATGCCACCAACTCCACATTCACAGGCAACTTCAGCGCCACAGCCGTTTTCAGATAGCCCTCAATGCAAAGGCTCTAGACGCAAATATTGGTGTGAGAGCTAATTCAATCAATGAAACACTGCATGTTGGTGAAGGGCATATTGAAGAAGGATCAGCTGAGTGGTTCTTGTGGGAGAACAACTCCATTTGGCTCACTAACTTCACACACCATCAGGCTTCCAAGCAGCTCTCAAGGAAACTCAGTTTTCACACTCTATGCTTAGTGCCCTTTGAGTGCATTATCTAGGAATGAACATGGTAGAGCATCCCACATAAACGAATGCTCCACATGCGGGTTTCACATGCCACCAACTCCACATTCACAGGCAACTTCAGCGCCACAGCCGTTTTCAGATAGCCCTCAATGCAAAGGCTCTAGACGCAAATATTGGTGTGAGAGCTAATTCAATCAAGGAAACACTGCATGTTGGTGAAGGGCATATTGAAGAAGTATCAGCCGAGTGGTTCTTGTGGGAGAACAACTCCATTTGGCTCTCTAACTTCACACACCATCAGGCTTCCAAGCAGCTCTCAAGGAAACTCAGTTTTCACACTCTATGCTTAGTGCCCTTTGAGTGCATTATCTAGAAATGAACATGGTAGAGCATCCCACACAAACGAATGCTCCACATGCGGGTTTCACATGCCACCAACTCCACATTCACAGGCAACTTCAGCGCCACAGCCGTTTTCAGATAGCCCTCAATGCAAAGGCTCTAGACGCAAATATTGGTGTGAGAGCTAATTCAATCAAGGAAACGCTGCATATTGGTGAAGGGCATATTGAAGAAGGATCAGCCGAGTGGTTCTTGTGGGAGAACAACTCCGTTTGGCTCACTAACTTCACACACCATCAGGCTTCCAAGCAGCTCTCAAGGAAACTCAGTTTTCACACTCTATGCTTAGTGCCCTTTGAGTGCCTAGGACTGAAATGAACCTTGGAGAGCATCCCACATAAACGAATGCTCCACATGCGGGTTTCACATGCCACCAACTCCACATTCTCAGGCAACTTCAGCGCCACGGCCGTTTTCAGATAGCCCTCAATGCAAAGGCTCTAGACGCAAATATTGGTGTGAGAGCTAATTCAATCAAGGAAACACTGCATGTTGGTGAAGGGCATATTGAAGAAGGATCAGCCGAGTGGTTCTTGTGGGAGAACAACTCCATTTGGCTCAATAACTTCACACACCATCAGGCTTCCAAGCAGCTCTCAAGGAAACTCAGTTTTCACACTCTATGCTGAGTGCTTTTTGAGTGCCTAGGACTGAAATGAAGCTTGGTCAGCATCCCACACAAACGAATGCTCCACTTGCGGGTTTCACATGCCACCAACTCCACATTCACAGGCAACTTCAGCGCCACAGCCGTTTTCAGATAGCCCTCAATGCAAAGGCTCTAGACGCAAATATTGGTGTGAGAGCTAATTCAATCAAGGAAACACTGCATGTTGGTGAAGGGCATATTGAAGAAGGATCAGCCGAGTGGTTCTTGTGGGAGAACAACTCCATTTGGTTCACTACTTCACACACCATCAGGCTTCCAAGCAGCTCTCAAGGAAACTCAGTTTTCACACTCTATGCTTAGTGCCCTTTGAGTGCATTATCTAGGAATGAACATGGTAGAGCATCCCACACGTACGAATGCTCCACTTGCGGGTTTCACATGCCACCAACTCCACATTCACAGGAAACTTCAGTGCCACAGTCGTTTTCAGATAGCCCTCAATGCAAAGGCTCTAGACGCAAATATTGGTGTGAGAGCTAATTCAATCAAGGAAACACTGCATGTTGGTGAAGGGCATATTGAAGAAGGATCAGCCGAGTGGTTCTTGTGGGAGAACAACTCCATTTGGCTCACTAACTTCACACACCATCAGGCTTCCAAGCAGCTCTCAAGGAAACTCAGTTTTCACACTCTATGCTTAGTGCCCTTTGAGTGCATTATCTAGGAATGAACATGGTAGAGCATAACACACGTACGAATGCTCCACTTGCGGGTTTCACATGCCACCAACTCCACATTCACAGGCAACTTCAGCGCCACAGCCGTTTTCAGATAGCCCTCAATGCAAAGGCTCTAGACGCAAATATTGGTGTGAGAGCTAATTCAATCAAGGAAACACTGCATGTTGGTGAAGGGCATATTGAAGAAGGATCAGCCGAGTGGTTCTTGTGGGAGAACAACTCCA
Organism: Ochotona princeps; assembly: GCF_030435755.1. Taxonomy (NCBI): domain Eukaryota; kingdom Metazoa; phylum Chordata; class Mammalia; order Lagomorpha; family Ochotonidae; genus Ochotona; species Ochotona princeps. Next base: position 14,524 of record NW_026700983.1, read on the forward strand.
TTTGGCTCACTAACTTCACACACCATCAGGCTTCCAAGCAGCTCTCAAGGAAACTCAGTTTTCACACTCTATGCTTAGTGCCCTTTGAGTGCCTAGGACTGAAATGAAGCTTGGAGAGCATCCCACATAAAGGAATGCTCCACATGCGGGTTTCACATGCCACCAACTCCACATTCTCAGGCAACTTCAGCGCCACGGCCGTTTTCAGATAGCCCTCAATGCAAAGGCTCTAGACGCAAATATTGGTGTGAGAGCTAATTCAATCAAGGAAACACTGCATGTTGGTGAAGGGCATATTGAAGAAGGATCAGCCGAGTGGTTCTTGTGGGAGAACAACTCCATTTGGCTCAATAACTTCACACACCATCAGGCTTCCAAGCAGCTCTCAAGGAAACTCAGTTTTCACACTCTATGCTGAGTGCTTTTTGAGTGCCTATTACTGAAATGAAGCTTGGTCAGCATCCCACACAAACGAATGCTCCACTTGCGGGTTTCACATGCCACCAACTCCACATTCACAGGCAACTTCAGCGCCACAGCCGTTTTCAGATAGCCCTCAATGCAAAGGCTCTAGACACAAATATTGGTGTGAGAGCTAATTCAATCAAGGAAACACTGCATGTTGGTGAAGGGCACATTGAAGAAGAATCAGCCGAGTGGTTCTTGTGGGAGAACAACTCCATTTGGCTCACTAACTTCACACACCATCAGGCTTCCAAGCAGCTCTCAAGGAAACTCAGTTTTCACACTCTATGCTTAGTGCCCTTTGAGTGCATTATCTAGGAATGAACATGGTAGAGCATAACACACGTACGAATGATCCACTTGCGGGTTTCACATGCCACCAACTCCACATTCACAGGCAACTTCAGCGCCACAGTCGTTTTCAGATAGCCCTCAATGCAAAGGCTCTAGACGCAAATATTGGTGTGAGAGCTAATTCAATCAAGGAAACACTGCATGTTGGTGAAGGGCAAATTGAAGAAGGATCAGCCGAGTGGTTCTTGTGGGAGAACAACTCCATTTGGCTCACTAACTTCACACACCATCAGGCTTCCAAGCAGCTCTCAAAGAAACTCAGTTTTCACACTCTATGCTTAGTGCCCTTTGAGTGCATTATCTAGGAATGAACATGGTAGAGCATCCCACACGTACGAATGCTCTACTTGCGGGTTTCACATGCCACCAACTCCACATTCACAGACAACTTCAGCGCCACAGCCGTTTTCAGATAGCCCTCAATGCAAAGGCTCTAGACGCAAATATTGGTGTGAGAGCTAATTCAATCAAGGAAACACTGCATGTTGGTGAAGGGCATATTGAAGAAGGATCAGCAGAGTGGTTCTTGTGGGAGAACAACTCCATTTGGCTCACTAACTTCACACACCATCAGGCTTCCAAGCAGCTCTCAAGGAAACTCAGTTTTCACACTCTATGCTTAGTGCCCTTTGAGTGCATTATCTAGGAATGAACATGGTAGAGCATAACACACGTACGAATGCTCCACTTGCGGGTTTCACATGCCCCCAACTCCGCATTCATAGGCAACTTCAGCGCCACAGCCGTTTTCAGATAGCCCTCAATGCAAAGGCTCTAGACGCAAATATTGGTGTGAGAGCTAATTCAATGAAGGAAACACTGCATGTTGGTGAAGGGCATATTGAAGAAGGATCAGCCGAGTGGTTCTTGTGGGAGAACAACTCCATTTGGCTCACTAACTTCACACACCATCAGGCTTCCAAGCAGCTCTCAAGGAAACTCAGTTTTCACACTCTATGCTTAGTGCCCTTTGAGTGCATTATCTAGGAATGAACCTGGTAGAGCATCCCACACAAACGAATGCTCCACATGCGGGTTTCACATGCCACCAACTCCACATTCACAGGCAACTTCAGCGCCACAGCCGTTTTCAGATAGCCCTCAATGCAAAGGCTCTAGACGCAAATATTGGTGTGAGAGCTAATTCAATCAAGGAAACACTGCATGTTGGTGAAGGGCATATTGAAGAAGGATCAGCCGAGTGGTTCTTGTGGGAGAACAACTCCATTTGGCTCACTACTTCACACACCATCAGGCTTCCAAGCAGCTCTCAAGGAAACTCAGTTTTCACACTCTATGCTTAGTGCCCTTTGAGTGCATTACCTAGGAATGAACATGGTAGAGCATCCCACACGTACGAATGCTCCACTTGCGGGTTTCACATGCCACCAACTCCACATTCACAGGCAACTTCAGCGCCACAGCCGTTTTCAGATAGCCCTCAATGCAAAGGCTCTAGACGCAAATATTGGTGTGAGAGCTAATTCAATCAAGGAAACACTGCATGTTGGTGAAGGGCATATTGAAGAAGAATCAGCCGAGTGATTCTTGTGGGAGAACAACTCCATTTGGCTCACTAACTTCACACACCATCAGGCTTCCAAGCAGCTCTCAAGGAAACTCAGTTTTCACACTCTATGCTTAGTGCCCTTTGAGTGCATTATCTAGGAATGAACATGGTAGAGCATCCCACACAAACAAATGCTCCACATGCGGGTTTCACATGCCACCAACTCCACATTCACAGGCAACTTCAGCGCCACAGCCGTTTTCAGATAGCCCTCAATGCAAAGGCTCTAGACGCAAATATTGGTGTGAGAGCTAATTCAATCAAGGAAACACTGCATGTTGGTGAAGGGCATATTGAAGAAGGATCAGCCGAGTGGTTCTTGTGGGAGAACAACTCCATTTGGCTCACTAACTTCACACACCATCAGGCTTCCAAGCAGCTCTCAAGGAAACTCAGTTTTCACACTCTATGCTTAGTGCCCTTTGAGTGCATTATCTAGGAATGAACATGGTAGAGCATAACACACGTACGAATGCTCCACTTGCGGGTTTCACATGACCCCAACTCCGCATTCATAGGCAACTTCAGCGCCACAGCCGTTTTCAGATAGCCCTCAATGCAAAGGCTCTAGACGCAAATATTGGTGTGAGAGCTAATTCAATCAAGGAAACACTGCATGTTGGTGAAGGGCATATTGAAGAAGGATCAGCCGAGTGGTTCTTGTGGGAGAACAACTCCATTTGGCTCACTACTTCACACACCATCAGGCTTCCAAGCAGCTCTCAAGGAAACTCAGTTTTCACACTCTATGCTTAGTGCCCTTTGAGTGCATTACCTAGGAATGAACATGGTAGAGCATCCCACACGTACGAATGCTCCACTTGCGGGTTTCACATGCCACCAACTCCACATTCACAGGCAACTTCAGCGCCACAGTCGTTTTCAGATAGCCCTCAATGCAAAGGCTCTAGACGCAAATATTGGTGTGAGAGCTAATTCAATCAAGGAAACACTGCATGTTGGTGAAGGGCATATTGAAGAAGAATCAGCCGAGTGGTTCTTGTGGGAGAAAAACTCCATTTGGCTCACTAACTTCACACACCATCAGGCTTCCAAGCAGCTCTCAAGGAAACTCAGTTTTCACACTCTATGCTTAGTGCCCTTTGAGTGCATTATCTAGGAATGAACATGGTAGAGCATAACACACGTACGAATGCTCCACTTGCGGGTTTCACATGCCACCAACTCCACATTCACAGGCAACTTCAGCGCCACAGCCGTTTTCAGATAGCCCTCAATGCAAAGGCTCTAGACGCAAATATTGGTGTGAGAGCTAATTCAATCAAGGAAACACTGCATGTTGGTGAAGGGCATATTGAAGAAGGATCAGCCGAGTGGTTCTTGTGGGAGAACAACTCCATTTGGCTCACTAACTTCACACACCATCAGGCTTCCAAGCAGCTCTCAAGGAAACTCAGTTTTCACACTCTATGCTTAGTGCCCTTTGAGTGCCTAGGACTGAAATGAAGCTTGGAGAGCATCCCACATAAACGAATGCTCCACATGCGGGTTTCACATGCCACCAACTCCACATTCTCAGGCAACTTCAGCGCCACGGCCGTTTTCTGATAGCCCTCAATGCAAAGGCTCTAGACGCAAATATTGGTGTGAGAGCTAATTCAATCAAGGAAACACTGCATGTTGGTGAAGGGCATATTGAAGAAGGATCAGCCGAGTGGTTCTTGTGGGAGAACAACTCCATTTGGCTCAATAACTTCACACACCATCAGGCTTCCAAGCAGCTCTCAAGGAAACTCAGTTTTCACACTCTATGCTGAGTGCTTTTTGAGTGCCTAGGACTGAAATGAAGCTTGGTCAGCATCCCACACAAACGAATGCTCCACTTGCGGGTTTCACATGCCACCAACTCCACATTCACAGGCAACTTCAGCGCCACAGCCGTTTTCAGATAGCCCTCAATGCAAAGGCTCTAGACGCAAATATTGGTGTGAGAGCTAATTCAATCAAGGAAACACTGCATGTTGGTGAAGGGCATATTGAAGAAGGATCAGCCGAGTGGTTCTTGTGGGAGAACAACTCCATTTGGCTCACTACTTCACACACCATCAGGCTTCCAAGCAGCTCTCAAGGAAACTCAGTTTTCACACTCTATGCTTAGTGCCCTTTGAGTGCATTATCTAGGAATGAACATGGTAGAGCATCCCACACGTACGAATGCTCCACTTGCGGGTTTCACATGCCACCAACTCCACATTCACAGGAAACTTCAGTGCCACAGTCGTTTTCAGATAGCCCTCAATGCAAAGGCTCTAGACGCAAATATTGGTGTGAGAGCTAATTCAATCAAGGAAACACTGCATGTTGGTGAAGGGCATATTGAAGAAGGATCAGCCGAGTGGTTCTTGTGGGAGAACAACTCCATTTGGCTCACTAACTTCACACACCATCAGGCTTCCAAGCAGCTCTCAAGGAAACTCAGTTTTCACACTCTATGCTTAGTGCCCTTTGAGTGCATTATCTAGGAATGAACATGGTAGAGCATAACACACGTACGAATGCTCCACTTGCGGGTTTCACATGCCACCAACTCCACATTCACAGGCAACTTCAGCGCCACAGCCGTTTTCAGATAGCCCTCAATGCAAAGGCTCTAGACGCAAATATTGGTGTGAGAGCTAATTCAATCAAGGAAACACTGCATGTTGGTGAAGGGCATATTGAAGAAGGATCAGCCGAGTGGTTCTTGTGGGAGAACAACTCCATTTGGCTCACTAACTTCACACACCATCAGGCTTCCAAGCAGCTCTCAAGGAAACTCAGTTTTCACACTCTATGCTTAGTGCCCTTTGAGTGCCTAGGACTGAAATGAAGCTTGGAGAGCATCCCACATAAACGAATGCTCCACATGCGGGTTTCACATGCCACCAACTCCACATTCTCAGGCAACTTCAGCGCCACGGCCGTTTTCAGATAGCCCTCAATGCAAAGGCTCTAGACGCAAATATTGGTGTGAGAGCTAATTCAATCAAGGAAACACTGCATGTTGGTGAAGGGCATATTGAAGAAGGATCAGCCGAGTGGTTCTTGTGGGAGAACAACTCCATTTGGCTCAATAACTTCACACACCATCAGGCTTCCAAGCAGCTCTCAAGGAAACTCAGTTTTCACACTCTATGCTGAGTGCTTTTTGAGTGCCTAGGACTGAAATGAAGCTTGGTCAGCATCCCACACAAACGAATGCTCCACTTGCGGGTTTCACATGCCACCAACTCCACATTCACAGGCAACTTCAGCGCCACAGCCGTTTTCAGATAGCCCTCAATGCAAAGGCTCTAGACACAAATATTGGTGTGAGAGCTAATTCAATCAAGGAAACACTGCATGTTGGTGAAGGGCACATTGAAGAAGAATCAGCCGAGTGGTTCTTGTGGGAGAACAACTCCATTTGGCTCACTAACTTCACACACCATCAGGCTTCCAAGCAGCTCTCAAGGAAACTCAGTTTTCACACTCTATGCTTAGTGCCCTTTGAGTGCATTATCTAGGAATGAACATGGTAGAGCATAACACACGTACGAATGATCCACTTGCGGGTTTCACATGCCACCAACTCCACATTCACAGGCAACTTCAGCGCCACAGTCGTTTTCAGATAGCCCTCAATGCAAAGGCTCTAGACGCAAATATTGGTGTGAGAGCTAATTCAATCAAGGAAACACTGCATGTTGGTGAAGGGCAAATTGAAGAAGGATCAGCAGAGTGGTTCTTGTGGGAGAACAACTCCATTTGGCTCACTAACTTCACACACCATCAGGCTTCCAAGCAGCTCTCAAGGAAACTCAGTTTTCACACTCTATGCTTAGTGCCCTTTGAGTGCATTATCTAGGAATGAACATGGTAGAGCATCCCACACGTACGAATGCTCTACTTGCGGGTTTCACATGCCACCAACTCCACATTCACAGGCAACTTCAGCGCCTCAGCCGTTTTCAGATAGCCCTCAATGCAAAGGCTCTAGACGCAAATATTGGTGTGAGAGCTAATTCAATCAAGGAAACACTGCATGTTGGTGAAGGGCATATTGAAGAAGGATCAGCAGAGTGGTTCTTGTGGGAGAACAACTCCATTTGGCTCACTAACTTCACACACCATCAGGCTTCCAAGCAGCTCTCAAGGAAACTCAGTTTTCACACTCTATGCTTAGTGCCCTTTGAGTGCATTACCTAGGAATGAACATGGTAGAGCATCCCACACGTACGAATGCTCCACTTGCGGGTTTCACATGCCACCAACTCCACATTCACAGGCAACTTCAGCGCCACAGTCGTTTTCAGATAGCCCTCAATGCAAAGGCTCTAGACGCAAATATTGGTGTGAGAGCTAATTCAATCAAGGAAACACTGCATGTTGGTGAAGGGCATATTGAAGAAGAATCAGCCGAGTGGTTCTTGTGGGAGAAAAACTCCATTTGGCTCACTAACTTCACACACCATCAGGCTTCCAAGCAGCTCTCAAGGAAACTCAGTTTTCACACTCTATGCTTAGTGCCCCTTGTATGGCTAGGACTGAAATGAACCTGGTAGAGCATCCCACACAAACGAATGCTCCACATGCGGGTTTCACATGCCACCAACTCCACATTCTCAGGCAACTTCAGCGCCACGGCCGTTTTCTGATAGCCCTCAATGCAAAGGCTCTAGACGCAAATATTGGTGTGAGAGCTAATTCAATCAAGGAAACACTGCATGTTGGTGAAGGGCATATTGAAGAAGGATCAGCCGAGTGGTTCTTGTGGGAGAACAACTCCATTTGGCTCAATAACTTCACACACCATCAGGCTTCCAAGCAGCTCTCAAGGAAACTCAGTTTTCACACTCTATGCTGAGTGCTTTTTGAGTGCCTAGGACTGAAATGAAGCTTGGTCAGCATCCCACACAAACGAATGCTCCACTTGCGGGTTTCACATGCCACCAACTCCACATTCACAGGCAACTTCAGCGCCACAGCCGTTTTCAGATAGCCCTCAATGCAAAGGCTCTAGACGCAAATATTGGTGTGAGAGCTAATTCAATCAAGGAAACACTGCATGTTGGTGAAGGGCATATTGAAGAAGGATCAGCCGAGTGGTTCTTGTGGGAGAACAACTCCATTTGGCTCACTACTTCACACACCATCAGGCTTCCAAGCAGCTCTCAAGGAAACTCAGTTTTCACACTCTATGCTTAGTGCCCTTTGAGTGCATTATCTAGGAATGAACATGGTAGAGCATCCCACACGTACGAATGCTCCACTTGCGGGTTTCACATGCCACCAACTCCACATTCACAGGAAACTTCAGTGCCACAGTCGTTTTCAGATAGCCCTCAATGCAAAGGCTCTAGACGCAAATATTGGTGTGAGAGCTAATTCAATCAAGGAAACACTGCATGTTGGTGAAGGGCATATTGAAGAAGGATCAGCCGAGTGGTTCTTGTGGGAGAACAACTCCATTTGGCTCACTAACTTCACACACCATCAGGCTTCCAAGCAGCTCTCAAGGAAACTCAGTTTTCACACTCTATGCTTAGTGCCCTTTGAGTGCATTATCTAGGAATGAACATGGTAGAGCATAACACACGTATGAATGCTCCACTTGCGGGTTTCACATGCCACCAACTCCACATTCACAGGCAACTTCAGCGCCACAGCCGTTTTCAGATAGCCCTCAATGCAAAGGCTCTAGACGCAAATATTGGTGTGAGAGCTAATTCAATCAAGGAAACACTGCATGTTGGTGAAGGGCATATTGAAGAAGGATCAGCCGAGTGGTTCTTGTGGGAGAACAACTCCATTTGGCTCACTAACTTCACACACCATCAGGCTTCCAAGCAGCTCTCAAGGAAACTCAGTTTTCACACTCTATGCTTAGTGCCCTTTGAGTGCCTAGGACTGAAATGAAGCTTGGAGAGCATCCCACATAAACGAATGCTCCACATGCGGGTTTCACATGCCACCAACTCCACATTCTCAGGCAACTTCAGCGCCACGGCCGTTTTCAGATAGCCCTCAATGCAAAGGCTCTAGACGCAAATATTGGTGTGAGAGCTAATTCAATCAAGGAAACACTGCATGTTGGTGAAGGGCATATTGAAGAAGGATCAGCCGAGTGGTTCTTGTGGGAGAACAACTCCATTTGGCTCAATAACTTCACACACCATCAGGCTTCCAAGCAGCTCTCAAGGAAACTCAGTTTTCACACTCTATGCTGAGTGCTTTTTGAGTGCCTATTACTAAAATGAAGCTTGGTCAGCATCCCACACAAACGAATGCTCCACTTGCGGGTTTCACATGCCACCAACTCCACATTCACAGGCAACTTCAGCGCCACAGCCGTTTTCAGATAGCCCTCAATGCAAAGGCTCTAGACACAAATATTGGTGTGAGAGCTAATTCAATCAAGGAAACACTGCATGTTGGTGAAGGGCACATTGAAGAAGAATCAGCCGAGTGGTTCTTGTGGGAGAACAACTCCATTTGGCTCACTAACTTCACACACCATCAGGCTTCCAAGCAGCTCTCAAGGAAACTCAGTTTTCACACTCTATGCTTAGTGCCCTTTGAGTGCATTATCTAGGAATGAACATGGTAGAGCATAACACACGTACGAATGATCCACTTGCGGGTTTCACATGCCACCAACTCCACATTCACAGGCAACTTCAGCGCCACAGTCGTTTTCAGATAGCCCTCAATGCAAAGGCTCTAGACGCAAATATTGGTGTGAGAGCTAATTCAATCAAGGAAACACTGCATATTGGTGAAGGGCAAATTGAAGAAGGATCAGCCGAGTGGTTCTTGTGGGAGAACAACTCCATTTGGCTCACTAACTTCACACACCATCAGGCTTCCAAGCAGCTCTCAAAGAAACTCAGTTTTCACACTCTATGCTTAGTGCCCTTTGAGTGCATTATCTAGGAATGAACATGGTAGAGCATCCCACATGTACGAATGCTCTACTTGCGGGTTTCACATGCCACCAACTCCACATTCACAGGCAACTTCAGCGCCTCAGCCGTTTTCAGATAGCCCTCAATGCAAAGGCTCTAGACGCAAATATTGGTGTGAGAGCTAATTCAATCAAGGAAACACTGCATGTTGGTGAAGGGCATATTGAAGAAGGATCAGCAGAGTGGTTCTTGTGGGAGAACAACTCCATTTGGCTCACTAACTTCACACACCATCAGGCTTCCAAGCAGCTCTCAAGGAAACTCAGTTTTCACACTCTATGCTTAGTGCCCTTTGAGTGCATTATCTAGGAATGAACATGGTAGAGCATAACACACGTACGAATGCTCCACTTGCGGGTTTCACATGCCCCCAACTCCGCATTCATAGGCAACTTCAGCGCCACAGCCGTTTTCAGATAGCCCTCAATGCAAAGGCTCTAGACGCAAATATTGGTGTGAGAGCTAATTCAATGAAGGAAACACTGCATGTTGGTGAAGGGCATATTGAAGAAGGATCAGCCGAGTGGTTCTTGTGGGAGAACAACTCCATTTGGCTCACTAACTTCACACACCATCAGGCTTCCAAGCAGCTCTCAAGGAAACTCAGTTTTCACACTCTATGCTTAGTGCCCTTTGAGTGCATTATCTAGGAATGAACCTGGTAGAGCATCCCACACAAACGAATGCTCCACATGCGGGTTTCACATGCCACCAACTCCACATTCACAGGCAACTTCAGCGCCACAGCCGTTTTCAGATAGCCCTCAATGCAAAGGCTCTAGACGCAAATATTGGTGTGAGAGCTAATTCAATCAAGGAAACACTGCATGTTGGTGAAGGGCATATTGAAGAAGGATCAGCCGAGTGGTTCTTGTGGGAGAACAACTCCATTTGGCTCACTACTTCACACACCATCAGGCTTCCAAGCAGCTCTCAAGGAAACTCAGTA
>NW_026700984.1:0-49139 GCF_030435755.1 Ochotona princeps
ATATTACCCAAGCTTCATTTCAGTCCTAGGCACTCAAAGGGCACTAAGCATAGAGTGTGAAAACTGAGTTTCCTTGAGAGCTGCTTGGAAGCCTGATGGTGTGTGAAGTTAGTGAGCCAAATGGAGTTGTTCTCCCACAAGAACCACTCGGCTGATCCTTCTGCAATATGCCCTTCACCAACATGCAGTGTTTCCTTGATTGAATTAGCTCTCACACCAATATTTGCGTCTAGAGCCTTTGCATTGAGGGCTATCTGAAAACGGCTGTGGCGCTGAAGTTGCCTGTGAATGTGGAGTTGGTGGCATGTGAAACCCGCATGTGGAGCATTCGTTTGTGTGGGATGCTCACCAAGCTTCATTTCAGTCCTATGCACTCAAAGGGCACTAAGCATAGAGTGTGAAAACTGAGTTTCCTTGAGAGCTGCTTGGAAGCCTGATGGTGTGTGAAGTTAGTGAGCCAAATGGAGTTGTTCTCCCACAAGAACCACTCGGCTGATCCTTCTTCAATATGCCCTTCACCAACATGCAGTGTTTCCTTGATTTAATTAGCTCTCACACCAATATTTGCGTCTAGAGCCTTTGCATTGAGGGCTATCTGAAAACGGCTGTGGCGCTGAAGTTGCCTGTGAATGTGGAGTTGTTTGCATTTGAAACCCGCATGTGGAGCATTCGTTTGTGTGGGATGCTCTACCAGGTTCATTCCTAGATAATGCACTCAAAGGGCACTAAGCATAGAGTGTGAAAACTGAGTTTCCTTGAGAGCTGCTTGGGAGCCTGATGGTGTGTGAAGTTAATGAGCCAAATGGAGTTGTTCTCCCACAAGAACCACTCGGCTGATCCTTCTTCAATATGCCCTTCACCAACATGCAGTGTTTCCTTGATTGAATTAGCTCTCACACCAATATTTGCGTCTAGAGGCTTTGCATTGAGGGCTACCTGAAAACGGCTGTGGCGCTGAAGTTGCCTGTGAATGTGGAGTTGGTTGCATTTGAAACCCGCATGTGGAGCATTCGTTTGTGTGGGATGCTCACCAAGCTTCATTTCAGTCCTAGGCACTCAAAGGGCACTAAGCATAGAGTGTGAAAACTGAGTTTCCTTGAGAGCTGCTTGGAAGCCTGATGGTGTGTGAAGTTAGTGAGCCAAATGGAGTTGTTCTCCCACAAGAACCACTCGACTGATCCTTCTGCAATATGCCCTTCACCAACATGCAGTGTTTCCTTGATTGAATTAGCTCTCACACCAATATTTGCGTCTAGAGGCTTTGCATTGAGGGCTATCTGAAAACGGCTGTGGCGCTGAAGTTGCCTGTGAATGTGGAGTTGGTGGCATGTGAAACCCGCATGTGGAGCATTCGTTTGTGTGGGATGCTCTACCAGGTTCATTCCTAGATAATGCACTCAAAGGGCACTAAGCATAGAGTGTGAAAACTGAGTTTCCTTGAGAGCTGCTTGGAAGCCTGATGGTGTGTGAAGTTAGTGAGCCAAATGGAGTTGTTCTCCCACAAGAACCACTCGGCTGATCCTTCTGCAATATGCCCTTCACCAACATGCAGTGTTTCCTTGATTGAATTAGCTCTCACACCAATATTTGCGTCTAGAGCCTTTGCATTGAGGGCTATCTGAAAACGGCTGTGGCGCTGAAGTTGCCTGTGAATGTGGAGTTGGTGGCATGTGAAACCCGCATGTGGAGCATTCGTTTGTGTGGGATGCTCTACCAGGTTCATTCCTGGATAATGCACTCAAAGGGCACTAAGCATAGAGTGTGAAAACTGAGTTTCCTTGAGAGCTGCTTGGAAGCCTGATGGTGTGTGAAGTTAGTGAGCCAAATGGAGTTGTTCTCCCACAAGGACCACTCGGCTGATCCTTCTTCAATATGCCCTTCACCAACATGCAGTGTTTCCTTGATTGAATTAGCTCTCACACCAATATTTGCGTCTAGAGCCTTTGCATTGAGGGCTATCTGAAAACGGCTGTGGCGCTGAAGTTGCCTGTGAATGTGGAGTTGTTTGCATTTGAAACCCGCATGTGGAGCATTCGTTTGTGTGGGATGCTCACCAAGCTTCATTTCAGTCCTAGGCACTCATAGAGCACTAAGCATAGAGTGTGAAAACTGAGTTTCCTTGAGAGCTGCTTGGAAGCCTGATGGTGTGTGAAGTTAGTGAGCCAAATGGAGTTGTTCTCCCACAAGAACCACTCGGCTGATCCTTCTTCAATATGCCCTTCACCAACATGCAGTGTTTCCTTGATTGAATTAGCTCTCACACCAATATTTGCGTCTAGAGCCTTTGCATTGAGGGCTGTCTGAAAACGGCTGTGGCGCTGAAGTTGCCTGTGATTGTGGAGTTGTTTGCATTTGAAACCCGCATGTGGAACATTCGTTTGTGTGGGATGTTCACCAAGCTTCATTTCAGTCCTAGGCACTCAAAGGGCACTAAGCATAGAGTGTGAAAACTGAGTTTCCTTGAGAGCTGCTTGGAAGCCTGATGGTGTGTGAAGTTAGTGAGCCAAATGGAGTTGTTCTCCCACAAGAACCACTCGGCTGATCCTTCTTCAATATGCCCTTCACCAACATGCAGTGTTTCCTTGATTGAATTATCTCTCACACCAATATTTGCGTCTAGAGTCTTTGCATTGAGGGCTATCTGAAAACGGCTGTGGCGCTGAAGTTGCCTGTGAATGTGGAGTTGGTGGCATGTGAAACCCGCATGTGGAGCATTCGTTTGTGTGGGATGCTCTACCAGGTTCATTCCTAGATAATGCACTCAAAGGGCACTAAGCATAGAGTGTGAAAACTGAGTTTCCTTGAGAGCTGCTTGGAAGCCTGATGGTGTGTGAAGTTAGTGAGCCAAATGGAGTCGTTCTCCCACAAGAACCACTCGGCTGATCCTTCTTCAATATGCCCTTCACCAACATGCAGTGTTTCCTTGATTGAATTAGCTCTCACACCAATATTTGCGTCTAGAGCCTTTGCATTGAGGGCTATCTGAAAACGGCTGTGGCGCTGAAGTTGCCTGTGAATGTGGAGTTGGTGGCATTTGAAACCCGCATGTGGAGCATTCGTTTGTGTGGGATGCTCACCAAGCTTCATTTCAGTCCTAGGCACTCATAGAGCACTAAGCATAGAGTGTGAAAACTGAGTTTCCTTGAGAGCTGCTTGGAAGCCTGATGGTGTGTGAAGTTAGTGAGCCAAATGGAGTTGTTCTCCCACAAGAACCACTCGGCTGATCCTTCTTCAATATGCCCTTCACCAACATGCAGTGTTTCCTTGATTGAATTAGCTCTCACACCAATATTTGCGTCTAGAGCCTTTGCATTGAGGGCTATCTGAAAACGGCTGTGGCGCTGAATTTGCCTGTGAATGTGGAGTTGGTGGCATGTGAAACCCGCATGTGGAGCATTCGTTTGTGTGGGATGCTCTACCAGGTCCATTCCTAGATAATGCACTCAAAGGACACTAAGCATAGAGTGTGAAAACTGAGTTTCCTTGAGAGCTGCTTGGAAGCCTGATGGTGTGTGAAGTTAGTGAGCCAAATGGAGTTGTTCTCCGACAAGAACCACTTGGCTGATCCTTCTTCAATATGCCCTTCACCAACATGCAGTGTTTCCTTGATTGAATTAGCTCTCACACCAATATTTGCGTCTAGAGCCTTTGCATTGAGGGCTATCTGAAAACGGCTGTGGCGCTGAAGTTGCCTGTGAATGTGGAGTTGGTTGCATGTGAAACCCGCGTGTGGAGCATTCGTTTGTATGGGATGTTCACCAAGCTTCATTTCAGTCCTATGCACTCAAAGGGCACTAAGCATAGAGTGTGAAAACGGAGTTTCCTTGAGAGCTGCTTGGAAGCCTGATGGTGTGTGAAGTTAGTGAGTCAAATGGAGTTGTTCTCCCACAAGAACCACTCGGCTGATCCTTCTTCAATATGCCCTTCACCAACATGCAGTGTTTCCTTGATTGAATTAGCTCTCACACCAATATTTGCGTCTAGAGCCTTTGCATTGAGGGCTATCTGAAAACGGCTGTGGCGCTGAAGTTGCCTGTGAATGTGGAGTTGGTGGCATGAGAAACCCGCATGTGGAGCATTCGTTTGTGTGGGATGCTCTACCAGGTTCATTCCTAGATAATGCACTCAAAGGGCACTAAGCATAGAGTGTGAAAACTGAGTTTCCTTGAGAGCTGCTTGGAAGCCTGATGGTGTGTGAAGTTAGTGAGCCAAATGGAGTTGTTCTCCCACAAGAACCACTCGGCTGATCCTTCTTCAATATGCCCTTCACCAACATGCAGTGTTTCCTTGATTGAATTAGCTCTCACACCAATATTTGCGTCTAGAGGCTTTGCATTGAGGGCTATCTGAAAACGGCTGTGGCGCTGAATTTGCCTGTGAATGTGGAGTTGGTGGCATGTGAAACCCGCATGTGGAGCATTCGTTTGTGTGGGATGCTCTACCAGGTTCATTCCTAGATAATGCACTCAAAGGGCACTAAGCATAGAGTGTGAAAACTGAGTTTCCTCGAGAGCTGCTTGGAAGCCTGATGGTGTGTGAAGTTAGTGAGCCAAATGGAGTTGTTCTCCCACAAGAACCACTCGGCTGATCCTTCTTCAATATGCCCTTCACCAACATGCAGGGTTTCCTTGAATGAATTAGCTCTCACACCAATATTTGCGTCTAGAGCCTTTGCATTGAGGGCTATCTGAAAACGGCTGTGGCGCTGAAGTTGCCTGTGAATGTGGAGTTGGTGGCATGTGAAACCCGCATGTGGAGCATTCATTTGTGTGGGATGCTCTACCAGGTCCATTCCTAGATAATGCACTCAAAGGGCACTAAGCATAGATGTGGAAACTGAGTTTCCTTGAGAGCTGCTTGGAAGCCTGATGGTGTGTGAAGTTAGTGAGCCAAATGGAGTTGTTCTCCCACAAGAACCACTCGGCTGATCCTTCTTCAATATGCCCTTCACCAACATGCAGTGTTTCCTTGATTGAATTAGCTCTCACACCAATATTTGCGTCTAGAGCCTTTGCATTGAGGGCTGTCTGAAAACGGCTGTGGCGCTGAAGTTGCCTGTGATTGTGGAGTTGTTTGCATTTGAAACCCGCATGTGGAACATTCGTTTGTGTGGGATGTTCACCAAGCTTCCTTTCAGTCCTAGGCACTCAAAGGGCACTAAGCATAGAGTGTGAAAACTGAGTTTCCTTGAGAGCTGCTTGGAAGCCTGATGGTGTGTGAAGTTAGTGAGCCAAATGGAGTTGTTCTCCCACAAGAACCACTCTCCTGATCCTTCTTCAATATGCCCTTCACCAACATGCAGTGTTTCCTTGATTGAATTAGCTCTCACACCAATATTTGCATCTAGAGCCTTTGCATTGAGGGCTATCTGAAAACGGCTGTGGCGCTGAAGTTGCCTGTGAATGTGGAGTTGGTGGCATGTGAAACCCGCATGTGGAGCATTCGTTTGTGTGGGATGCTCTACCAGGTTCATTCCTAGATAATGCACTCAAAGGGCACTAAGCATAGAGTGTGAAAACTGAGTTTCCTCGAGAGCTGCTTGGAAGCCTGATGGTGTGTGAAGTTAGTGAGCCAAATGGAGTTGTTCTCCGACAAGAACCACTTGGCTGATCCTTCTTCAATATGCCCTTCACCAACATGCAGTGTTTCCTTGATTGAATTAGCTCTCACACCAATATTTCCGTCTAGAGCCTTTGCATTGAGGGCTATCTGAAAACGGCTGTGGCGCTGAAGTTGCCTGTGAATGTGGAGTTGGTTGCATGTGAAACCCGCATGTGGAGCATTCGTTTGTATGGGATGCTCACCAAGCTTCATTTCAGTCCTAGGCACTCAAAGGGCACTAAGCATAGAGTGTGAAAACTGAGTTTCCTTGAGAGCTGCTTGGAAGCCTGATGGTGTGTGAAGTTAGTGAGCCAAATGGAGTTGTTCTCCCACAAGAAACACTCGGCTGATCCTTCTTCAATATGCCCTTCACCAACATGCAGGGTTTCCTTGATTGAATTAGCTCTCACACCAATATTTGCGTCTAGAGCCTTTGCATTGAGGGCTATCTGAAAACGGCTGTGGCGCTGAAGTTGCCTGTGAATGTGGAGTTGGTGGCATGTGAAACCCGCATGTGGAGCATTCGTTTGTGTGGGATGTTCACCAAGCTTCATTTCAGTCCTAGGCACTCAAAGGGCACTAAGCATAGAGTGTGAAAACTGAGTTTCCTTGAGAGCTGCTTGGAAGCCTGATGGTGTGTGAAGTTAGTCAGCCAAATGGAGTTGTTGTCCCACAAGAACCACTCGGCTGATCCTTCTTCAATATGCCCTTCACCAACATGCAGTGTTTCCTTGATTGAATTAGCTCTCACACCAATATTTGCGTCTAGAGGCTTTGCATTGAGGGCTATCTGAAAACGGCTGTGGCGCTGAAGTTGCCTGTGAATGTGGAGTTGGTGGCATGTGAAACCCGCATGTGCAGCATTCGTTTGTGTGGGATGCTCTACCAGGTTCATTCCTAGATAATGCACTCAAAGGGCACTAAGCATAGAGTGTGAAAACTGAGTTTCCTTGAGAGCTGCTTGGAAGCCTGATGGTGTGTGAAGTTAGTGAGCCAAATGGAGTTGTTCTCCCACAAGAACCACTCGGCTGATCCTTCTTCAATATGCCCTTCACCAACATGCAGTGTTTCCTTGATTGAATTAGCTCTCACACCAATATTTGCGTCTAGAGCCTTTGCATTGAGGGCTATCTGAAAACGGCTGTGGCGCTGAAGTTGCCTGTGAATGTGGAGTGTTTGCATTTGAAACCCGCATGTGGAGCATGCGTTTGTATGGGATGCTCACCAAGCTTCATTTCAGTCCTAGGCACTCAAAGGGCACTAAGCATAGAGTGTGAAAACGGAGTTTCCTTGAGAGCTGCTTGGAAGCCTGATGGTGTGTGAAGTTAGTGAGTCAAATGGAGTTGTTCTCCCACAAGAACCACTCGGCTGATCCTTCTTCAGGATGCCCTTCACCAACATGCAGTGTTTCCTTGATTGAATTAGCTCTCACACCAATATTTGCGTCTAGAGCCTTTGCATTGAGGGCTATCTGAAAACGGCTGTGGCGCTGAAGTTGCCTGTCAATGGGGAGTTGGTGGCATGTGAAACCCGCATGTGGAGCATTCGTTTGTGTGGGATGCTCACCAAGCTTCATTTCAGTCCTAGGCACTCAAAGGGCACTAAGCATAGAGTGTGAAAACGGAGTTTCCTTGAGAGCTGCTTGGAAGCCTGATGGTGTGTGAAGTTAGTGAGCCAAATGGAGTTGTTCTCCCACAAGAACCACTCGACTGATCCTTCTTCAATATGCCCTTCACCAACATGCAGTGTTTCCTTGATTGAATTAGCTCTCACACCAATATTTGCGTCTAGAGCCTTTGCATTGAGGGCTATCTGAAAACGGCTGTGGCGCCTAAGTTGTCTGTCAATGTGGAGTTGGTGGCATGTGAAACCCGCATGTGGAGCATTCATTTGTGTGGGATGCTCTACCAGGTTCATTCCTAGATAATGCACTCAAAGGGCACTAAGCATAGAGTGTGAAAACTGAGTTTCCTTGAGAGCTGCTTGGAAGCCTGATGGTGTGTGAAGTTAGTGAGCCAAATGGAGTTGTTCTCCCACAAGAACCACTGGGCTGATCCTTCTTCAATATGCCCTTCACCAACATGCAGTGTTTCCTTGATTGAATTAGCTCTCACACCAATATTTGCGTCTAGAGCCTTTGCATTGAGGGCTATCTGAAAACGGCTGTGGCGCTGAAGTTGCCTGTGAATGTGGAGTTGGTGGCATGTGAAACCCGCATGTGGAGCATTCGTTTGTGTGGGATGCTCTACCAGGTTCATTCCTAGATAATGCACTCAAAGGGCACTAAGCATAGAGTGTGAAAACTGAGTTTCCTTGAGAGCTGCTTGGAAGCCTGATGGTGTGTGAAGTTAGTGAGCCAAATGGAGTTGTTCTCCCACAAGAACCACTCGGCTGATCCTTCTTCAATATGCCCTTCACCAACATGCAGTGTTTCCTTGATTGAATTAGCTCTCACAGCAATATTTGCGTCTAGAGCCTTTGCATTGAGGGCTATCTGAAAACGGCTGTGGCGCTGAAGTTGCCTGTGAATGTGGAGTTGTTTGCATTTGAAACCCGCATGTGGAGCATTCGTTTGTATGGGATGCTCACCACGCTTCATTTCAGTCCTAGGTACTCAAAGGGCACTAAGCATAGAGTGTGAAAACTGAGTTTCCTTGAGAGCTGCTTGGAAGCCTGATGGTGTGTGAAGTTAGTGAGCCAAATGGAGTTGTTCTCCGACAAGAACCACTCGGCTGATCCTTCTTCAATATGCCCTTCACCAACATGCAGTGTTTCCTTGATTGAATTAGCTCTCACACCAATATTTGCGTCTAGAGGCTTTGCATTGAGGGCTATCTGAAAACGGCTGTGGCGCTGAAGTTGCCTGTGAATGTGGAGTTGGTGGCATGTGAAACCCGCATGTGGAGCATTCGTTTGTGTGGGATGCTCTACCAGGTTCATTCCTAGATAATGCACTCAAAGGGCACTAAGCATAGAGTGTGAAAACTGAGTTTCCTTGAGAGCTGCTTGGAAGCCTGATGGTGTGTGAAGTTAGTGAGCCAAATGGAGTTGTTCTCCCACAAGAACCACTCGGCTGATCCTTCTTCAATATGCCCTTCACCAACATGCAGTGTTTCCTTGATTGAATTAGCTCTCACACCAATATTTGTGTCTAGAGCCTTTGCATTGAGGGCTATCTGAAAACGGCTGTGGCGCTGAAGTTGCCTGTGAATGTGGAGTTGTTTGCATGTGAAACCCGCATGTGGAGCATTCGTTTGTATGGGATGCTCACCACGCTTCATTTCAGTCCTAGGTACTCAAAGGGCACTAAGCATAGAGTGTGAAAACGGAGTTTCCTTGAGAGCTGCTTGGAAGCCTGATGGTGTGTGAAGTTAGTGAGTCAAATGGAGTTGTTCTCCCACAAGAACCACTCGGCTGATCCTTCTTCAGGATGCCCTTCACCAACATGCAGTGTTTCCTTGATTGAATTAGCTCTCACACCAATATTTGCGTCTAGAGCCTTTGCATTGAGGGCTATCTGAAAACGGCTGTGGCGCTGAAGTTGCCTGTGAATGTGGAGTTGTTGGCATGTGAAACCCGCATGTGGAGCATTCGTTTGTGTGGGATGCTCACCAAGCTTCATTTCAGTCCTAGGCACTCAAAGGGCACTAAGCATAGAGTGTGAAAACGGAGTTTCCTTGAGAGCTGCTTGGAAGCCTGATGGTGTGTGAAGTTAGTGAGCCAAATGGAGTTGTTCTCCCACAAGAACCACTCGACTGATCCTTCTTCAATATGCCCTTCACCAACATGCAGTGTTTCCTTGATTGAATTAGCTCTCACACCAAGATTTGCGTCTAGAGCCTTTGCATTGAGGGCTATCTGAAAACGGCTGTGGCGCCTAAGTTGTCTGTCAATGTGGAGTTGGTGGCATGTGAAACCCGCATGTGGAGCATTCATTTGTGTGGGATGCTCTACCAGGTTCATTCCTAGATAATGCACTCAAAGGGCACTAAGCATAGAGTGTGAAAACTGAGTTTCCTTGAGAGCTGCTTGGAAGCCTGATGGTGTGTGAAGTTAGTGAGCCAAATGGAGTTGTTCTCCCACAAGAACCACTGGGCTGATCCTTCTTCAATATGCCCTTCACCAACATGCAGTGTTTCCTTGATTGAATTAGCTCTCACACCAATATTTGCGTCTAGAGCCTTTGCATTGAGGGCTATCTGAAAACGGCTGTGGCGCTGAAGTTGCCTGTGAATGTGGAGTTGGTGGCATGTGAAACCCGCATGTGGAGCATTCGTTTGTGTGGGATGCTCTACCAGGTTCATTCCTAGATAATGCACTCAAAGGGCACTAAGCATAGAGTGTGAAAACTGAGTTTCCTTGAGAGCTGCTTGGAAGCCTGATGGTGTGTGAAGTTAGTGAGCCAAATGGAGTTGTTCTCCCACAAGAACCACTGGGCTGATCCTTCTTCAAAATGGCCTTCACCAACATGCAGTGTTTCCTTGATTGAATTATCTCTCACACCAATATTTGCGTCTAGAGCCTTTGCATTGAGGGCTATCTGAAAACGGCTGTGGCGCTGAAGTTGCCTGTGAATGTGGAGTTGGTGGCATGTGAAACCCGCATGTGGAGCATTCGTTTGTGTGGGATGCTCTACCAGGTTCATTCCTAGATAATGCACTCAAAGGGCACTAAGCATAGAGTGTGAAAACTGAGTTTCCTTGAGAGCTGCTTGGAAGCCTGATGGTGTGTGAAGTTAGTGAGCCAAATGGAGTTGTTCTCCGACAAGAACCACTCGGCTGATCCTTCTTCAGGATGCCCTTCACCAACATGCAGTGTTTCCTTGATTGAATTAGCTCTCACACCGATATTTGCGTCTAGAGCCTATGCATTGAGGGCTATCTGAAAACAGCTGTGGCGCTGAAGTTGCCTGTGAATGTGGAGTTGGTGGCATGTGAAATCCGCATGTGGAGCATTCGTTTGTGTGGGATGCTCTACCAGGTTCATTCCTAGATAATGCACTCAAAGGGCACTAAGCATAGAGTGTGAAAACTGAGTTTCCTTGAGAGCTGCTTGGAAGTCTGATGGTGTGTGAAGTTAGTGAGCCAAATGGAGTTGTTGTCCCACAAGAACCACTAGGCTGATCCTTCTTCAATATGCCCTTCACCAACATGCAGTGTTTCCTTGATTGAATTAGCTCTCACACCAATATTTGTGTCTAGAGCCTTTGCATTGAGGGCTATCTGAAAACGGCTGTGGCGCTGAAGTTGCCTGTGAATGTGGAGTTGGTGGCATGTGAAACCCGCATGTGGAGCATTCGTTTGTGTGGGATGCTCTACCAGTTTCATTCTTAGATAATGCACTCAAAGGGCACTAAGCATAGATTGTGGAAACTGAGTTTCCTTGAGAGCTGCTTGGAAGCCTGATGGTGTGTGAAGTTAGTGAGCCAAATGGAGTTGTTCTCCCACAAGAACCACTCGGCTGATCCTTCTTCAATATGCCCTTCACCAACATGCAGTGTTTCCTTGATTGAATTAGCTCTCACACCAATATTTGCGTCTAGAGCCTTTGCATTGAGGGCTGTCTGAAAACGGCTGTGGCGCTGAAGTTGCCTGTGAATGTGGAGTTGTTTGCATTTGAAACCCGCATGTGGAACATTCGTTTGTGTGGGATGTTCACCAAGCTTCATTTCAGTCCTAGGCACTCAAAGGGCACTAAGCATAGAGTGTGAAAACGGAGTTTTCTTGAGAGCTGCTTGAAAGCCTGATGGTGTGTGAAGTTAGTGAGCCAAATGGAGTTGTTCTCCCACAAGAACCACTCGGCTGATCCTTCTTCAATATGCCCTTCACCAACATGCAGTGTTTCCTTGATTGAATTAGCTCTCACACCAATATTTGCGTCTAGAGCCTTTACATTGAGGGCTATCTGAAAACGGCTGTGGCGCTGAAGTTGCCTGTGAATGTGGAGTTGGTGGCATGTGAAACCCGCATGTGGAGCATTCGTTTGTGTGGGATGCTCTACCAGGTTCATTCCTAGATAATGCACTCAAAGGGCACTAAGCATAGAGTGTGAAAACTGAGTTTCCTTGAGAGCTGCTTGGAAGCCTGATGGTGTGTGAAGTTAGTGAGCCAATTGGAGTTGTTCTCCCACAAGAACCACTCGGCTGATCCTTCTTCAATATGCCCTTCACCAACATGCAGTGTTTCCTTGATTGAATTAGCTCTCACACCAATATTTGCGTCTAGAGCCTTTGCATTGAGGGCTATCTGAAAACGGCTGTGGCGCTGAAGTTGCCTGTGAATGTGGAGTTGTTGTCATGTGAAACCCGCATGTGGAGCATTCGTTTGTGTGGGATGCTCACCAAGCTTCATTTCAGTCCTAGGCACTCAAAGGGCACTAAGCATAGAGTGTGAAAACTGAGTTTCCTTGAGAGCTGCTTGGAAGCCTGATGGTGTGTGAAGTTAGTGAGCCAAATGGAGTTGTTCTCCCACAAGAACCACTCGACTGATCCTTCTTCAATATGCCCTTCACCAACATGCAGTGTTTCCTTGATTGAATTAGCTCTCACATCAATATTTGCGTCTAGAGCCTTTGCATTGAGGGCTATCTGAAAACGGCTGTGGCGCCTAAGTTGTCTGTCAATGTGGAGTTGGTGGCATGTGAAACCCGCATGTGGAGCATTCATTTGTGTGGGATGCTCTACCAGGTTCATTCCTAGATAATGCACTCAAAGGGCACTAAGCATAGAGTGTGAAAACTGAGTTTCCTTGAGAGCTGCTTGGAAGCCTGATGGTGTGTGAAGTTAGTGAGCCAAATGGAGTTGTTCTCCCACAAGAACCACTCGGCTGATTCTTCTTCAATATGCCCTTCACCAACATGCAGTGTTTCCTTGATTGAATTAGCTCTCACACCAATATTTGCGTCTAGAGCCTTTGCATTGAGGGCTATCTGAAAACGGCTGTGGCGCTGAAGTTGCCTGTGAATGTGGAGTTGGTGGCATGTGAAACCCGCATGTGGAGCATTCGTTTGTGTGGGATGCTCTACCAGGTTCATTCTTAGATAATGCACTCAAAGGGCACTAAGCATAGATTGTGGAAACTGAGTTTCCTTGAGAGCTGCTTGGAAGCCTGATGGTGTGTGAAGTTAGTGAGCCAAATGGAGTTGTTCTCCCACA
Organism: Ochotona princeps; assembly: GCF_030435755.1. NCBI lineage: Eukaryota > Metazoa > Chordata > Mammalia > Lagomorpha > Ochotonidae > Ochotona > Ochotona princeps. Next base: position 12,755 of record NW_026700984.1, read on the forward strand.
AGAACCACTCGGCTGATCCTTCTTCAATATGCCCTTCACCAACATGCAGTGTTTCCTTGATTGAATTAGCTCTCACACCAATATTTGCGTCTAGAGCCTTTGCATTGAGGGCTATCTGAAAACGGCTGTGGCGCTGAAGTTGCCTGTGAATGTGGAGTTGTTTGCATTTGAAACCCGCATGTGGAACATTCGTTTGTGTGGGATGTTCACCAAGCTTCATTTCAGTCCTAGGCACTCAAAGGGCACTAAGCATAGAGTGTGAAACCTGAGTTTCCTTGAGAGCTGCTTGAAAGCCTGATGGTGTGTGAAGTTAGTGAGCCAAATGGAGTTGTTCTCCCACAAGAACCACTCGGCTGATCCTTCTTCAATATGCCCTTCACCAACATGCAGTGTTTCCTTGATTGAATTAGCTCTCACACCAATATTTGCGTCTAGAGCCTTTGCATTGAGGGCTATCTGAAAACGGCTGTGGCGCTGAAGTTGCCTGTGAATGTGGAGTTGGTGGCATGTGAAACCCGCATGTGGAGCATTCGTTTGTGTGGGATGCTCTACCAGGTTCATTCCTAGATAATGCACTCAAAGGGCACTAAGCATAGAGTGTGAAAACTGAGTTTCCTTGAGAGCTGCTTGGAAGCCTGATGGTGTGTGAAGTTAGTGAGCCAAATGGAGTTGTTCTCCCACAAGAACCACTCGGCTGATCCTTCTTCAATATGCCCTTCACCAACATGCAGTGTTTCCTTGATTGAATTAGCTCTCACACCAATATTTGCGTCTAGAGCCTTTGCATTGAGGGCTATCTGAAAACGGCTGTGGCGCTGAAGTTGCCTGTGAATGTGGAGTTGTTGGCATGTGAAACCCGCATGTGGAGCATTCGTTTGTGTGGGATGCTCACCAAGCTTCATTTCAGTCCTAGGCACTCAAAGGGCACTAAGCATAGAGTGTGAAAACGGAGTTTCCTTGAGAGCTGCTTGGAAGCCTGATGGTGTGTGAAGTTAGTGAGCCAAATGGAGTTGTTCTCCCACAAGAACCACTCGACTGATCCTTCTTCAATATGCCCTTCACCAACATGCAGTGTTTCCTTGATTGAATTAGCTCTCACACCAATATTTGCGTCTAGAGCCTTTGCATTGAGGGCTATCTGAAAACGGCTGTGGCGCTGAAGTTGCCTGTGAATGTGGAGTTGGTGGCATGTGAAACCCGCATGTGGAGCATTCGTGTGTGTGGGATTCTCTGCCAGGTTCATTCCTAGATAATGCACTCAAAGGGCACTAAGCATAGAGTGTGAAAACTGAGTTTCCTTGAGAGCTGCTTGGAAGCCTGATGGTGTGTGAAGTTAGTGAGCCAAATGGAGTTGTTCTCCCACAAGAACCACTCGGCTGATCCTTCTTCAATATGCCCTTCACCAACATGCAGTGTTTCCTTGATTGAATTAGCTCTCACACCAATATTTGCGTCTAGAGCCTTGGCATTGAGGGCTATCTGAAAACGGCTGTGGCGCTGAAGTTGCCTGTGAATGTGGAGTTGGTGGCATGTGAAACCCGCATGTGGAGCATTCGTTTGTGTGGGATGCTCTACCAGGTTCATTCCTAGATAATGCACTCAAAGGACACTAAGCATAGAGTGTGAAAACTGATTTTCCTTGAGAGCTGCTTGGAAGCCTGATGGTGTGTGAAGTTAGTGAGCCAAATGGAGTTGTTCTCCCACAAGAACCACTCTGCTGATCCTTCTTCAATATGCCCTTCACCAACATGCAGTGTTTCCTTGATTGAATTAGCTCTCACACCAATATTTGCGTCTAGAGCCTTTGCATTGAGGGCTATCTGAAAACGGCTGTGGCGCTGAAGTTGCCTGTGAATGTGGAGTTGGTGGCATGTGAAACCCGCATGTGGAGCATTCGTTTGTGTGGGATGCTCTACCAGGTTCATTCCTAGATAATGCACTCAAAGGGCACTAAGCATAGAGTGTGAAAACTGAGTTTCCTTGAGAGCTGCTTGGAAGCCTGATGGTGTGTGAAGTTAGTGAGCCAAATGGAGTTGTTCTCCCACAAGAACCACTCGGCTGATCCTTCTTCAATATGCCCTTCACCAACATGCAGGGTTTCCTTGATTGAATTAGCTCTCACACCAATATTTGCGTCTAGAGCCTTTGCATTGAGGGCTATCTGAAAACGGCTGTGGCGCTGAAGTTGCCTGTGAATGTGGAGTTGGTGGCATTTGAAACCCGCATGTGGAGCATTCGTTTGTATGGGATGCTCACCACGCCTCATTTCAGTCCTAGGTACTCAAAGGGCACTAAGCATAGAGTGTGAAAACGGAGTTTCCTTGAGAGCTGCTTGGAAGCCTGATGGTGTGTGAAGTTAGTGAGCCAAATGGAGTTGTTCTCCCACAAGAACCACTCGGCTGATCCTTCTTCAATATGCCCTTCACCAACATGCAGTGTTTCCTTGATTGAATTAGCTCTTACACCAATATTTGCGTCTAGAGCCTTTGCATTGAGGGCTGTCTGAAAACGGCTGTGGCGCTGAAGTTGCCTGTGAATGTGGAGTTGTTTGCATTTGAAACCCGCATGTGGAACATTCGTTTGTGTGGGATGTTCACCAAGCTTCATTTCAGTCCTAGGCACTCAAAGGGCACTAAGCATAGAGTGTGAAAACGGAGTTTCCTTGAGAGCTGCTTGAAAGCCTGATGGTGTGTGAAGTTAGTGAGCCAAATGGAGTTGTTCTCCCACAAGAACCACTCGGCTGATCCTTCTTCAATATGCCCTTCACCAACATGCAGTGTTTCCTTGATTGAATTAGCTCTCACACCAATATTTGCGTCTAGAGCCTTTGCATTGAGGGCTATCTGAAAACGGCTGTGGCGCTGAAGTTGCCTGTGAATGTGGAGTTGGTGGCATGTGAAACCCGCATGTGGAGCATTCGTTTGTGTGGGATGCTCTACCAGGTTCATTCTTAGATAATGCACTCAAAGGGCACTAAGCATAGATTGTGGAAACTGAGTTTCCTTGAGAGCTGCTTGGAAGCCTGATGGTGTGTGAAGTTAGTGAGCCAAATGGAGTTGTTCTCCCACAAGAACCACTCGGCTGATCCTTCTTCAATATGCCCTTCACCAACATGCAGTGTTTCCTTGATTGAATTAGCTCTCACACCAATATTTGCGTCTAGAGCCTTTGCATTGAGGGCTGTCTGAAAACGGCTGTGGCGCTGAAGTTGCCTGTGAATGTGGAGTTGTTTGCATTTGAAACCCGCATGTGGAACATTCGTTTGTGTGGGATGTTCACCAAGCTTCATTTCAGTCCTAGGCACTCAAAGGGCACTAAGCATAGAGTGTGAAAACGGAGTTTCCTTGAGAGCTGCTTGAAAGCCTGATGGTGTGTGAAGTTAGTGAGCCAAATGGAGTTGTTCTCCCACAAGAACCACTCGGCTGATCCTTCTTCAATATGCCCTTCACCAACATGCAGTGTTTCCTTGATTGAATTAGCTCTCACACCAATATTTGCGTCTAGAGCCTTTGCATTGAGGGCTATCTGAAAACGGCTGTGGCGCTGAAGTTGCCTGTGAATGTGGAGTTGGTGGCATGTGAAACCCGCATGTGGAGCATTCGTTTGTGTGGGATGCTCTACCAGGTTCATTCCTAGATAATGCACTCAAAGGGCACTAAGCATAGAGTGTGAAAACTGAGTTTCCTTGAGAGCTGCTTGGAAGCCTGATGGTGTGTGAAGTTAGTGAGCCAAATGGAGTTGTTCTCCCACAAGAACCACTCGGCTGATCCTTCTTCAATATGCCCTTCACCAACATGCAGTGTTTCCTTGATTGAATTAGCTCTCACACCAATATTTGCGTCTAGAGCCTTTGCATTGAGGGCTATCTGAAAACGGCTGTGGCGCTGAAGTTGCCTGTGAATGTGGAGTTGGTGGCATGTGAAACCCGCATGTGGAGCATTCGTTTGTGTGGGATGCTCACCAAGCTTCATTTCAGTCCTAGGCACTCAAAGGGCACTAAGCATAGAGTGTGAAAACGGAGTTTCCTTGAGAGCTGCTTGGAAGCCTGATGGTGTGTGAAGTTAGTGAGCCAAATGGAGTTGTTCTCCCACAAGAACCACTCTGCTGATCCTTCTTCAATATGCCCTTCACCAACATGCAGTGTTTCCTTGATTGAATTAGCTCTCACACCAATATTTGCGTCTAGAGCCTTTGCATTGAGGGCTATCTGAAAACGGCTGTGGCGCCTAAGTTTTCTGTCAATGTGGAGTTGGTGGCATGTGAAACCCGCATGTGGAGCATTCATTTGTGTGGGATGCTCTACCAGGTTCATTCCTAGATAATGCACTCAAAGGACACTAAGCATAGAGTGTGAAAACTGAGTTTCCTTGAGAGCTGCTTGGAAGCCTGATGGTGTGTGAAGTTAGTGAGCCAAATGGAGTTGTTCTCCCACAAGAACCACTCGGCTGATTCTTCTTCAATATGCCCTTCACCAACATGCAGTGTTTCCTTGATTGAATTAGCTCTCACACCATATTTGCGTCTAGAGCCTTTGCATTGAGGACTATCTGAAAACGGCTGTGGCTCTGAAGTTGCCTGTGAATGTGGAGTTGGTGGCATGTGAAACCCGCATGTTTAGCATTCGTTTGTGTGGGATGCTCACCAAGCTTCATTTCAGTCCTAGGCATACAAAGGGCACTAAGCATAGAGTGTGAAAACTGAGTTTCCTTGAGAGCTGCTTGGAAGCCTGATGGTGTGTGAAGTTAGTGAGCCAATTGGAGTTGTTCCCCCACAAGAACCACTCGGCTGATCCTTCTTCAATATGCCCTTCACCAACATGCAGTGTTTCCTTGATTGAATTAGCTCTCACACCAATATTTGCGTCTAGAGCCTTTGCATTGAGGGCTATCTGAAAACGGCTGTGGCGCTGAAGTTGCCTGAGAATGTGGAGTTGGTGGCATGTGAAACCCGCATGTGGAGCGTTGGTTTGTGTGGGATGCTCTACCAGGTTCATTCCTAGATAATGCACTCAAAGGGCACTAAGCATAGAGTGTGAAAACTGAGTTTCCTTGAGAGCTGCTTGGAAGCCTGATGGTGTGTGAAGTTAGTGAGCCAAATGGAGTTGTTCTCCCACAAGAACCACTCTGCTGATCCTTCTTCAATATGCCCTTCACCAACATGCAGTGTTTCCTTGATTGAATTAGCTCTCACACCAATATTTGCGTCTAGAGCCTTTGCATTGAGGGCTATCTGAAAACGGCTGTGGCGCTGAATTTGCCTGTGAATGTGGAGTTGGTGGCATGTGAAACCCGCAGGTGGAGCATTCGTTTGTGTGGGATGCTCTACCAGGTTCATTCCTAGATAATGCACTCAAAGGGCACTAAGCATAGAGTGTGAAAACTGAGTTTCCTCGAGAGCTGCTTGGAAGCCTGATCGTGTGTGAAGTTAGGTGAAGTTAGTGAGCCAAATGGAGTTGTTCTCCCACAAGAACCACTCGGCTGATCCTTCTTCAATATGCCCTTCACCAACATGCAGTGTTTCCTTGAATGAATTAGCTCTCACACCAATATTTGCGTCTAGAGCCTTAGCATTGAGGGCTATCTGAAAACGGCTGTGGCGCTGAAGTTGCCTGTGAATGTGGAGTTGGTGGCATGTGAAACCCGCATGTGGAGCATTCGTTTGTGTGGGATGCTCTACCAGGTTCATTCCTAGATAATGCACTCAAAGGGCACTAAGCATAGATTGTGGAAACTGAGTTTCCTTGAGAGCTGCTTGTAAGCCTGATGGTGTGTGAAGTTAGTGAGCCAAATGGAGTTGTTCTCCCACAAGAACCACTCGCTGATCCTTCTTCAATATGCCCTTCACCAACACGCAGTGTTTCCTTGATTGAATTAGCTCTCACACCAATATTTGCGTCTAGAGCCTTTGCATTGAGGGCTGTCTGAAAACGGCTGTGGCGCTGAAGTTGCCTGTGAATGTGGAGTTGTTTGCATTTGAAACCCGCATGTGGAACATTCGTTTGTGTGGGATGTTCACCAAGCTTCATTTCAGTCCTAGGCATACAAAGGGCACTAAGCATAGAGTGTGAAACTGAGTTCCTTGAGAGCTGCTTGGAAGCCTGATGGTGTGTGAAGTTATTGAGCCAATTGGAGTTGTTCTCCCACAAGAACCACTCGGCTGATCCTTCTTCAATATGCCCTTCACCAACATGCAGTGTTTCCTTGATTGAATTAGCTCTCACACCAATATTTGCGTCTAGAGCCTTTGCATTGAGGGCTATCTGAAAACGGCTGTGGCGCTGAAGTTGCCTGAGAATGTGGAGTTGGTGGCATGTGAAACCCGCATGTGGAGCATTGGTTTGTGTGGGATGCTCTACCAGGTTCATTCCTAGATAATGCACTCAAAGGGCACTAAGCATAGAGTGTGAAAACTGAGTTTCCTTGAGAGCTGCTTGGAAGCCTGATGGTGTGTGAAGTTAGTGAGCCAAATGGAGTTGTTCTCCCACAAGAACCACTCTGCTGATCCTTCTTCAATATGCCCTTCACCAACATGCAGTGTTTCCTTGATTGAATTAGCTCTCACACCAATATTTGCGTCTAGAGCCTTTGCATTGAGGGCTATCTGAAAACGGCTGTGGCGCTGAAGTTGCCTGTGAATGTGGAGTTGGTGGCATGTGAAACCCGCATGTGGAGCATTCGTGTGTGTGGGATTCTCCACCAGGTTCATTCCTAGATAATGCACTCAAAGGGCACTAAGCATAGAGTGTGAAAACTGAGTTTCCTTGAGAGCTGCTTGGAAGCCTGATGGTGTGTGAAGTTAGTGAGCCAAATGGAGTTGTTCTCCCACAAGAACCACTCGGCTGATCCTTCTTCAAAATGGCCTTCACCAACATGCAGTGTTTCCTTGATTGAATTATCTCTCACACCAATATTTGCGTCTAGAGCCTTTGCATTGAGGGCTATCTGAAAACGGCTGTGGCTCTGAAGTTGCCTGTGAATGTGGAGTTGGTGGCATGTGAAACCCGCATGTGGAGCATTCGTTTGTGTGGGATGCTCTACCAGGTTCATTCCTAGATAATGCACTCAATGGGCACTAAGCATAGAGTGTGAAAACTGATTTTCCTTGAGAGCTGCTTGGAAGCCTGATGGTGTGTGAAGTTAGTGAGCCAAATGGAGTTGTTCTCCCACAAGAACCACTCGGCTGATCCTTTTCAATATGCCCTTCACCAACATGCAGTGTTTCCTTGATTGAATTAGCTCTCACACCAATATTTGCGTCTAGAGCCTTTGCATTGAGGGCTATCTGAAAACGGCTGTGTTGCTGAAGTTGCCTGTGAATGTGGAGTTGGTGGCATGTGAAACCCGCATGTGCAGCATTCGTTTGTGTGGGATGCTCTACCAGGTTCATTCCTAGATAATGCACTCAAAGGGCACTAAGCATAGAGTGTGAAAACTGAGTTTCCTTGAGAGCTGCTTGGAAGCCTGATGGTGTGTGAAGTTAGTGAGCCAAATGGAGTTGTTCTCCCACAAGAACCACTCTGCTGATCCTTCTTCAATATGCACTTCACCAACATGCACTGTTTCCTTGATTGAATTAGCTCTCACACCAATATTTGCGTCTAGAGCCTTTGCATTGAGGGCTATCTGAAAACGGCTGTGGCGCTGAAGTTGCCTGTGAATGTGGAGTTGGTGGCATGTGAAACCCGCATGTGGAGCATTCGTTTGTGTGGGATGCTCTACCAGGTTCATTCCTAGATAATGCACTCAAAGGACACTAAGCATAGAGTGTGAAAACTGAGTTTCCTTGAGAGCTGCTTGGAAGCCTGATGGTGTGTGAAGTTAGTGAGCCAAATGGAGTTGTTCTCCCACAAGAACCACTCTGCTGATCCTTCTTCAATATGCCCTTCACCAACATGCAGTGTTTCCTTGATTGAATTAGCTCTCACACCAATATTTGCGTCTAGAGCCTTTGCATTGAGGGCTATCTGAAAACGGCTGTGGCGCTGAAGTTGCCTGTGAATGTGGAGTTGGTGGCATGTGAAACCCGCATGTGGAGCATTCGTGTGTGTGGGATTCTCCACCAGGTTCATTCCTTGATAATGCACTCAAAGGACACTAAGCATAGAGTGTGAAAACTGAGTTTCCTTGAGAGCTGCTTGGAAGCCTGATGGTGTGTGAAGTTAGTGAGCCAAATGGAGTTGTTCTCCCACAAGAACCACTCTGCTGATCCTTTTCAATATGCCCTTCACCAACATGCAGTGTTTCCTTGATTGAATTAGCTCTCACACCAATATTTGCGTCTAGAGCCTTTGCATTGAGGGCTATCTGAAAACGGCTGTGGCGCTGAAGTTGCCTGTGAATGTGGAGTTGGTGGCATGTGAAACCCGCATGTGGAGCATTCGTGTGTGTGGGATTCTCCACCAGGTTCATTCCTAGATAATGCACTCAAAGGGCACTAAGCATAGAGTGTGAAAACTGAGTTTGCTTGAGAGCTGCTTGTAAGCCTGATGGTGTGTGAAGTTAGTGAGCCAAATGGAGTTGTTCTCCCACAAGAACCACTCGGCTGATTCTTCTTCAATATGCCCTTCACCAACATGCACTGTTCCCTTGATTGAATTAGCTCTCACACCAATATTTGCGTCTAGAGCCTTTGCATTGAGGGCTATCTGAAAACGGCTGTGGCTCTGAAGTTGCCTGTGAATGTGGAGTTGGTGGCATGTGAAACCCGCATGTGGAGCATTCGTTTGTGTGGGATGCTCTACCAGGTTCATTCCTAGATAATGCACTCAAAGGGCACTAAGCATAGAGTGTGAAAACTGAGTTTCCTTGAGAGCTGCTTGCAAGCCTGATGGTGTGTGAAGTTAGTGAGCCAAATGGAGTTGTTCTCCCACAAGAACCACTCGGCTGATCCTTCTTCAATATGCCCTTCACCAACATGCAGTGTTTCCTTGATTGAATTAGCTCTCACACCAATATTTGCGTCTAGAGCCTTTGCATTGAGGGCTATCTGAAAACGGCTGTGGCGCTGAAGTTGCCTGTGAATGTGGAGTTGGTGGCATGTGAAACCCGCATGTGGAGCATTCGTGTGTGTGGGATTCTCCACCAGGTTCATTCCTAGATAATGCACTCAAAGGGCACTAAGCATAGAGTGTGAAAACTGAGTTTCCTTGAGAGCTGCTTGGAAGCCTGATGGTGTGTGACGTTAGTGAGCCAAATGGAGTTGTTCTCCCACAAGAACCACTCGGCTGATCCTTCTTCAAAATGGCCTTCACCAACATGCAGTGTTTCCTTGATTGAATTAGCTCTCACACCAATATTTGCGTCTAGAGCCTTTGCATTGAGGGCTATCTGAAAACGGCTGTGGCGCTGAAGTTGCCTGTGAATGTGGAGTTGGTGGCATGTGAAACCCGCATGTGGAGCATTCGTTTGTGTGGGATGCTCTACCAGGTTCATTCCTAGATAATGCACTCAAAGGGCACTAAGAATAGAGTGTGAAAACTGATTTTCCTTGAGAGCTGCTTGGAAGCCTGATGGTGTGTGAAGTTAGTGAGCCAAATGGAGTTGTTCTCCCACAAGAACCACTCGGCTGATCCTTTTCAATATGCCCTTCACCAACATGCAGTGTTTCCTTCATTGAATTAGCTCTCACACCAATATTTGCGTCTAGAGCCTTTGCATTGAGGGCTATCTGAAAACGGCTGTGTTGCTGAAGTTGCCTGTGAATGTGGAGTTGGTGGCATGTGAAACCCGCATGTGGAGCATTCGTTTGTGTGGGATGCTCTACCAGGTTCATTCCCAGATAATGCACTCAAAGGGCACTAAGCATAGAGTGTGAAAACTGAGTTTCCTTGAGAGCTGCTTGGAAGCCTGATGGTGTGTGAAGTTAGTGAGCCAAATGGAGTTGTTCTCCCACAAGAACCACTCGGCTGATCCTTCTTCAGGATGCCCTTCACCAACATGCACTGTTTCCTTGATTGAATTAGCTCTCACACCAATATTTGCGTCTAGAGCCTTTGCATTGAGGGCTATCTGAAAACGGCTGTGGCGCTGAAGTTGCCTGTGAATGTGGAGTTGGTGGCATGTGAAACCCGCATGTGGAGCATTCGTTTGTGTGGGATGCTCTACCAGGTTCATTCCTAGATAATGCACTCAAAGGACACTAAGCATAGAGTGTGAAAACTGAGTTTCCTTGAGAGCTGCTTGGAAGCCTGATGGTGTGTGAAGTTAGTGAGCCAAATGGAGTTGTTCTCCGACAAGAACCACTCGGCTGATCCTTCTTCAATATGGCCTTCACCAACATGCAGTGTTTCCTTGATTGAATTAGCTCTCACACCAATATTTGCGTCTAGAGCCTTTGCATTGAGGGCTATCTGAAAACGGCTGTGGCGCTGAAGTTGCCTGTGAATGTGGAGTTGGTGGCATGTGAAACCCGCATGTGGAGCATTCGTGTGTGTGGGATTCTCCACCAGGTTCATTCCTAGATAATGCACTCAAAGGACACTAAGCATAGAGTGTGAAAACTGAGTTTCCTTGAGAGCTGCTTGGAAGCCTGATGGTGTGTGAAGTTAGTGAGCCAAATGGAGTTGTTCTCCCACAAGAACCACTCTGCTGATCCTTCTTCAATATGCCCTTCACCAACATGCAGTGTTTCCTTGATTGAATTAGCTCTCACACCAATATTTGCGTCTAGAGCCTTTGCATTGAGGGCTATCTGAAAACGGCTGTGGCGCTGAAGTTGCCTGTGAATGTGGAGTTGGTGGCATGTGAAACCCGCATGTGGAGCATTCGTGTGTGTGGGATTCTCCACCAGGTTCATTCCTAGATAATGCACTCAAAGGGCACTAAGCATAGAGTGTGAAAACTGAGTTTGCTTGAGAGCTGCTTGTAAGCCTAATGGTGTGTGAAGTTAGTGAGCCAAATGGAGTTGTTCTCCCACAAGAACCACTCGGCTGATTCTTCTTCAATATGCCCTTCACCAACATGCAGTGTTCCCTTGATTGAATTAGCTCTCACACCAATATTTGCGTCTAGAGCCTTTGCATTGAGGGCTATCTGAAAACGGCTGTGGCTCTGAAGTTGCCTGTGAATGTGGAGTTGATGGCATGTGAAACCCGCATGTGGAGCATTGGTTTGTGTGGGATGCTCTACCAGGTTCATTCCTAGATAATGCACTCAAAGGGCACTAAGCATAGAGTGTGAAAACTGAGTTTCCTTGAGAGCTGCTTGCAAGCCTGATGGTGTGTGAAGTTAGTGAGCCAAATAGAGTTGTTCTCCCACAAGAACCACTCGGCTGATCCTTCTTCAATATGCCCTTCACCAACATGCAGTGTTTCCTTGATTGAATTAGCTCTCACACCAATATTTGCGTCTAGAGCCTTTGCATTGAGGGCTATCTGAAAACGGCTGTGGCGCTGAAGTTGCCTGTGAATGTGGAGTTGGTGGCATGTGAAACCCGCATGTGGAGCATTCGTGTGTGTGGGATTCTCCACCAGGTTCATTCCTAGATAATGCACTCAAAGGGCACTAAGCATAGAGTGTGAAAACTGAGTTTCCTTGAGAGCTGCTTGGAAGCCTGATGGTGTGTGAAGTTAGTGAGCCAAATGGAGTTGTTCTCCCACAAGAACCACTCGGCTGATCCTTCTTCAATATGCCCTTCACCAACATGCACTGTTTCCTTGATTGAATTAGCTCTCACACCAATATTTGCGTCTAGAGCCTTTGCATTGAGGGCTATCTGAAAACGGCTGTGGCGCTGAAGTTGCCTGTGAATGTGGAGTTGGTGGCATGTGAAACCCGCATGTGGAGCATTCGTTTGTGTGGGATGCTCTACCAGGTTCATTCCTAGATAATGCACTCAAAGGGCACTAAGCATAGAGTGTGAAAACTGAGTTTCCTTGAGAGCTGCTTGGAAGCCTGATGGTGTGTGAAGTTAGTGAGCCAAATGGAGTTGTTCTCCCACAAGAACCACTCGGCTGATCCTTCTTCAAAATGGCCTTCACCAACATGCAGTGTTTCCTTGATTGAATTAGCTCTCACACCAATATTTGCGTCTAGAGCCTTTGCATTGAGGGCTATCTGAAAACGGCTGTGGCGCTGAAGTTGCCTGTGAATGTGGAGTTGGTGGCATGTGAAACCCGCATGTGGAGCATTCGTTTGTGTGGGATGCTCTACCAGGTTCATTCCTAGATAATGCACTCAAAGGGCACTAAGCATAGAGTGTGAAAACTGAGTTTCCTTGAGAGCTGCTTGGAAGCCTGATGGTGTGTGAAGTTAGTGAGCCAAATGGAGTTGTTCTCCCACAAGAACCACTCGGCTGATCCTTCTTCAAAATGGCCTTCACCAACATGCAGTGTTTCCTTGATTGAATTATCTCTCACACCAATATTTGCGTCTAGAGCCTTTGCATTGAGGGCTATCTGAAAACGGCTGTGGCGCTGAAGTTGCCTGTGAATGTGGAGTTGGTGGCATGTGAAACCCGCATGTGGAGCATTCGTTTGTGTGGGATGCTCTACCAGGTTCATTCCTAGATAATGCACTCAAAGGGCACTAAGCATAGAGTGTGAAAACTGATTTTCCTTGAGAGCTGCTTGGAAGCCTGATGGTGTGTGAAGTTAGTGAGCCAAATGGAGTTGTTCTCCCACAAGAACCACTCGGCTGATCCTTTTCAATATGCCCTTCACCAACATGCAGTGTTTCCTTGATTGAATTAGCTCTCACACCAATATTTGCGTCTAGAGCCTTTGCATTGAGGGCTATCTGAAAACGGCTGTGTTGCTGAAGTTGCCTGTGAATGTGGAGTTGGTGGCATGTGAAACCCGCATGTGGAGCATTCGTTAGTGTGGGATGCTCTACCAGGTTCATTCCCAGATAATGCACTCAAAGGGCACTAAGCATAGAGTGTGAAAACTGAGTTTCCTTGAGAGCTGCTTGGAAGCCTGATGGTGTGTGAAGTTAGTGAGCCAAATGGAGTTGTTCTCCCACAAGAACCACTCGGCTGATCCTTCTTCAAAATGGCCTTCACCAACATGCAGTGTTTCCTTGATTGAATTATCTCTCACACCAATATTTGCGTCTAGAGCCTTTGCATTGAGGGCTATCTGAAAACGGCTGTGGCGCTGAAGTTGCCTGTGAATGTGGAGTTGGTGGCATGTGAAACCCGCATGTGGAGCATTCGTTTGTGTGGGATGCTCTACCAGGTTCATTCCTAGATAATGCACTCAAAGGACACTAAGCATAGAGTGTGAAAACTGATTTTCCTTGAGAGCTGCTTGGAAGCCTGATGGTGTGTGAAGTTAGTGAGCCAAATGGAGTTGTTCTCCCACAAGAACCACTCGGCTGATCCTTCTTCAATATGCCCTTCACCAACATGCAGTGTTTCCTTGATTGAATTAGCTCTCACACCAATATTTGCGTCTAGAGCCTTTGCATTGAGGGCTATCTGAAAACGGCTGTGGCGCTGAAGTTGCCTGTGAATGTGGAGTTGGTGGCATGTGAAACCCGCATGTGGAGCATTCGTGTGTGTGGGATTCTCCACCAGGTTCATTCCTAGATAATGCACTCAAAGGGCACTAAGCATAGAGTGTGAAAACTGAGTTTCCTTGAGAGCTGCTTGGAAGCCTGATGGTGTGTGAAGTTAGTGAGCCAAATGGAGTTGTTCTCCCACAAGAACCACTCGGCTGATCCTTCTTCAAAATGGCCTTCACCAACATGCAGTGTTTCCTTGATTGAATTATCTCTCACACCAATATTTGCGTCTAGAGCCTTTGCATTGAGGGCTATCTGAAAACGGCTGTGGCGCTGAAGTTGCCTGTGAATGTGGAGTTGGTGGCATGTGAAACCCGCATGTGGAGCATTCGTGTTTGTGGGATTCTCCACCAGGTTCATTCCTAGATAATGCACTCAAAGGCACTAAGCATAGAGTGTGAAAACTGAGTTTGCTTGAGAGCTGCTTGTAAGCCTGATGGTGTGTGAAGTTAGTGAGCCAAATGGAGTTGTTCTCCCACAAGAACCACTCGGCTGATTCTTCTTCAATATGCCCTTCACCAACATGCAGTGTTCCCTTGATTGAATTAGCTCTCACACCAATATTTGCGTCTAGAGCCTTTGCATTGAGGGCTATCTGAAAACGGCTGTGGCTCTGAAGTTGCCTGTGAATGTGGAGTTGGTGGCATGTGAAACCCGCATGTGGAGCATTCGTTTGTGTGGGATGCTCTACCAGGTTCATTCCTAGATAATGCACTCAAAGGGCACTAAGCATAGAGTGTGAAAACTGAGTTTCCTTGAGAGCTGCTTGCAAGCCTGATGGTGTGTGAAGTTAGTGAGCCAAATGGAGTTGTTCTCCCACAAGAACCACTCGGCTGATCCTTCTTCAATATGCCCTTCACCAACATGCAGTGTTTCCTTGATTGAATTAGCTCTCACACCAATATTTGCGTCTAGAGCCTTTGCATTGAGGGCTATCTGAAAACGGCTGTGGCGCTGAAGTTGCCTGTGAATGTGGAGTTGGTGGCATGTGAAACCCGCATGTGGAGCATTCGTGTGTGTGGGATTCTCCACCAGGTTCATTCCTAGATAATGCACTCAAAGGGCACTAAGCATAGAGTGTGAAAACTGAGTTTGCTTGAGAGCTGCTTGTAAGCCTGATGGTGTGTGAAGTTAGTGAGCCAAATGGAGTTGTTCTCCCACAAGAACCACTCGGCTGATTCTTCTTCAATATGCCCTTCACCAACATGCAGTGTTCCCTTGATTGAATTAGCTCTCACACCAATATTTGCGTCTAGAGCCTTTGCATTGAGGGCTATCTGAAAACGGCTGTGGCTCTGAAGTTGCCTGTGAATGTGGAGTTGGTGGCATGTGAAACCCGCATGTGGAGCATTCGTTTGTGTGGGATGCTCTACCAGGTTCATTCCTAGATAATGCACTCAAAGGGCACTAAGCATAGAGTGTGAAAACTGAGTTTCCTTGAGAGCTGCTTGGAAGCCTGATGGTGTGTGAAGTTAGTGAGCCAAATGGAGTTGTTCTCCCACAAGAACCACTTGGCTGATCCTTCTTCAATATGCCCTTCACCAACATGCAGTGTTTCCTTGATTGAATTAGCTCTCACACCAATATTTGCGTCTAGAGCCTTTGCATTGAGGGCTATCTGAAAACGGCTGTGGCGCTGAAGTTGCCTGTGAATGTGGAGTTGGTGGCATGTGAAACCCGCATGTGGAGCATTCGTTTGTGTGGGATGCTCTACCAGGTTCATTCCTAGATAATGCACTCAAAGGGCACTAAGCATAGAGTGTGAAAACTGAGTTTCCTTGAGAGCTGCTTGGAAGCCTGATGGTGTGTGAAGTTAGTGAGCCAAATGGAGTTGTTCTCCCACAAGAACCACTCGGCTGATCCTTCTTCAATATGCCCTTCACCAACATGCAGTGTTTCCTTGATTGAATTATCTCTCACACCAATATTTGCGTCTAGAGCCTTTGCATTGAGGGCTATCTGAAAACGGCTGTGGCGCTGAAGTTGCCTGTGAATGTGGAGTTGGTGGCATGTGAAACCCGCATGTGGAGCATTCGTTTGTGTGGGATGCTCTACCAGGTTCATTCCTAGATAATGCACTCAAAGGGCACTAAGCATAGAGTGTGAAAACTGAGTTTCCTTGAGAGCTGCTTGGAAGCCTGATGGTGTGTGAAGTTAGTGAGCCAAATGGAGTTGTTCTCCCACAAGAACCACTCGGCTGATCCTTCTTCAATATGCCCTTCACCAACATGCAGTGTTTCCTTGATTGAATTAGCTCTCACACCAATATTTGCGTCTAGAGCCTTTGCATTGAGGGCTATCTGAAAACAGCTGTGTTGCTGAAGTTGCCTGTGAATGTGGAGTTGGTGGCATGTGAAACCCGCATGTGGAGCATTCGTTTGTGTGGGATGCTGACCAAGCTTCATTTCAGTCCTAGGCACTCAAAGGGCACTAAGCATAGAGTGTGAAAACTGAGTTTCCTTGAGAGCTGCTTGGAAGCCTGATGGTGTGTGAAGTTAGTGAGCCAAATGGAGTTGTTCTCCCACAAGAACCACTCGGCTGATCCTTCTTCAATATGCCCTTCACCAACATGCAGTGTTTCCTTGATTGAATTAGCTCTCACACCAATATTTGCGTCTAGAGCCTTTGCATTGAGGGCTATCTGAAAACGGCTGTGGCGCTGAAGTTGCCTGTGAATGTGGAGTTGGTGGCATGTGAAACCCGCATGTGGAGCATTCGTTTGTGTGGGATGCTCTACCAGGTTCATTCCTAGATAATGCACTCAAAGGGCACTAAGCATAGAGTGTGAAAACTGAGTTTCCTTGAGAGCTGCTTGGAAGCCTGATGGTGTGTGAAGTTAGTGAGCCAAATGGAGTTGTTCTCCCACAAGAACCACTCTGCTGATCCTTCTTCAATATGCCCTTCACCAACATGCAGTGTTTCCTTGATTGAATTAGCTCTCACACCAATATTTGCGTCTAGAGCCTTTGCATTGAGGGCTATCTGAAAACGGCTGTGGCTCTGAAGTTGCCTGTGAATGTGGAGTTGGTGGCATGTGAAACCCGCATGTGGAGCATTCGTTTGTGTGGGATGCTCTACCTGGTTCATTCCTAGATAATGCACTCAAAGGGCACTAAGCATAGAGTGTGAAAACTGAGTTTCCTTGAGAGCTGCTTGGAAGCCTGATGGTGTGTGAAGTTAGTGAGCCAAATGGAGTTGTTCTCCCACAAGAACCACTCGGCTGATCCTTCTTCAATATGCCCTTCACCAACATGCACTGTTTCCTTGATTGAATTAGCTCTCACACCAATATTTGCGTCTAGAGCCTTTGCATTGAGAGCTATCTGAAAACGGCTGTGGCACTGAAGTTGCCTGTGAATGTGGAGTTGGTGGCATGTGAAACCCGCATGTGGAGCATTCGTTTGTGTGGGATGCTGACCAAGCCTCATTTCAGTCCTAGGCACACAAAGGGCACTAAGCATAGAGTGTGAAAACTGAGTTTCCTTGAGAGCTGCTTGTAAGCCTGATGGTGTGTGAAGTTAGTGAGTCAAATGGAGTTGTTCTCCCACAAGAACCACTCTGCTGATCCTTCTTCAATATGCCCTTCACCAACATGCAGTGTTTCCTTGATTGAATTAGCTCTCACACCAATATTTGCGTCTAGAGCCTTTGCATTGAGGGCTATCTGAAAACGGCTGTGGCGCTGAAGTTGCCTGTGAATGTGGAGTTGGTGGCATGTGAAACCCGCATGTGGAGCACTCGTGTGTGTGGGATTCTCCACGAGGTTCATTCCTAGATAATGCACTCAAAGGGCACTAAGCATAGAGTGTGAAAACTGAGTTTCCTTGAGAGCTGCTTGTAAGCCTGATGGTGTGTGAAGTTAGTGAGCCAAATGGAGTTGTTCTCCCACAAGAACCACTCGGCTGATTCTTATTCAATATGCCCTTCACCAACATGCAGTGTTCCCTTGATTGAATTAGCTCTCACACCAATATTTGCGTCTAGAGCCTTTGCATTGAGGGCTATCTGAAAACAGCTGTGTTGCTGAAGTTGCCTGTGAATGTGGAGTTGGTGGCATGTGAAACCCGCATGTGGAGCATTCGTTTGTGTGGGATGCTCTACCAGGTTCATTCCCAGATAATGCACTCAAAGGGCACTAAGCATAGAGTGTGAAAACTGAGTTTCCTTGAGAGCTGCTTGGAAGCCTGATGGTGTGTGAAGTTAGTGAGCCAAATGGAGTTGTTCTCCCACAAGAACCACTCGGCTGATCCTTCTTCAATATGCCCTTCACCAACATGCAGTGTTTCCTTGATTGAATTAGCTCTCACACCAATATTTGCGTCTAGAGCCTTTGCATTGAGGGCTATCTGAAAACAGCTGTGTTGCTGAAGTTGCCTGTGAATGTGGAGTTGGTGGCATGTGAATCCCGCATGTGGAGCATTCGTTTGTGTGGGATGCTCTACCAGGTTCATTCCTAGATAATGCACTCAAAGGGCACTAAGCATAGAGTGTGAAAACTGAGTTTCCTTGAGAGCTGCTTGGAAGCCTGATGGTGTGTGAAGTTAGTGAGCCAAATGGAGTTGTTCTCCCACAAGAACCACTCTGCTGATCCTTCTTCAATATGCCCTTCACCAACATGCACTGTTTCCTTGATTGAATTAGCTCTCACACCAATATTTGCGTCTAGAGCCTTTGCATTGAGGGCTATCTGAAAAAGGCTGTGGCGCTGAATTTGCCTGTGAATGTGGAGTTGGTGGCATGTGAAACCCGCATGTGGAGCATTCGTTTGTGTGGGATGCTGACCAAGCTTCATTTCAGTCCTAGGCACTCAAAGGGCACTAAGCATAGAGTGTGAAAACTGAGTTTCCTTGAGAGCTGCTTGGAAGCCTGATGGTGTGTGAAGTTAGTGAGCCAAATGGAGTTGTTCTCCCACAAGAACCACTCGGCTGATCCTTCTTCAATATGCCCTTCACCAACATGCACTGTTTCCTTGATTGAATTAGCTCTCACACCAATATTTGCGTCTAGAGCCTTTGCATTGAGGGCTATCTGAAAACGGCTGTGGCGCTGAAGTTGCCTGTGAATGTGGAGTTGGTGGCATGTGAAACCCGCATGTGGAGCATTCGTTTGTGTGGGATGCTCTACCAGGTTCATTCCTAGATAATGCACTCAAAGGGCACTAAGCATAGAGTGTGAAAACTGAGTTTCCTTGAGAGCTGCTTGGAAGCCTGATGGTGTGTGAAGTTAGTGAGCCAAATGGAGTTGTTCTCCCACAAGAACCACTCTGCTGATCCTTCTTCAATATGCCCTTCACCAACATGCAGTGTTTCCTTGATTGAATTAGCTCTCACACCAATATTTGCGTCTAGAGCCTTTGCATTGAGGGCTATCTGAAAACGGCTGTGGCGCTGAAGTTGCCTGTGAATGTGGAGTTGGTGGCATGTGAAATCCGCATGTGGAGCATTCGTGTGTGTGGGATTCTCCACCAGGTTCATTCCTAGATAATGCACTCAAAGGGCACTAAGCATAGAGTGTGAAAACTGAGTTTCCTTGAGAGCTGCTTGGAAGCCTGATGGTGTGTGAAGTTAGTGAGCCAAATGGAGTTGTTCTCCCACAAGAACCACTCGGCTGATCCTTCTTCAATATGCCCTTCACCAACATGCACTGTTTCCTTGATTGAATTAGCTCTCACACCAATATTTGCGTCTAGAGCCTTTGCATTGAGAGCTATCAGAAAACGGCTGTGGCACTGAAGTTGCCTGTGAATGTGGAGTTGGTGGCATGTGAAACCCGCATGTGGAGCATTCGTTTGTGTGGGATGCTGACCAAGCCTCATTTCAGTCCTAGGCACACAAAGGGCACTAAGCATAGAGTGTGAAAACTGAGTTTCCTTGAGAGCTGCTTGTAAGCCTGATGGTGTGTGAAGTTAGTGAGTCAAATGGAGTTGTTCTCCCACAAGAACCACTCTGCTGATCCTTCTTCAATATGCCCTTCACCAACATGCAGTGTTTCCTTGATTGAATTAGCTCTCACACCAATATTTGCGTCTAGAGCCTTTGCATTGAGGGCTATCTGAAAACGGCTGTGGCGCTGAAGTTGCCTGTGAATGTGGAGTTGGTGGCATGTGAAACCCGCATGTGGAGCACTCGTGTGTGTGGGATTCTCCACGAGGTTCATTCCTAGATAATGCACTCAAAGGGCACTAAGCATAGAGTGTGAAAACTGAGTTTCCTTGAGAGCTGCTTGGAAGCCTGATGGTGTGTGAAGTTAGTGAGCCAAATGGAGTTGTTCTCCCACAAGAACCACTCGGCTGATCCTTCTTCAATATGCCCTTCACCAACATGCACTGTTTCCTTGATTGAATTAGCTCTCACACCAATATTTGCGTCTAGAGCCTTTGCATTGAGGGCTATCTGAAAACAGCTGTGTTGCTGAAGTTGCCTGTGAATGTGGAGTTGGTGGCATGTGAATCCCGCATGTGGAGCATTCGTTTGTGTGGGATGCTCTACCAGGTTCATTCCTAGATAATGCACTCAAAGGGCACTAAGCATAGAGTGTGAAAACTGAGTTTCCTTGAGAGCTGCTTGGAAGCCTGATGGTGTGTGAAGTTAGTGAGCCAAATGGAGTTGTTCTCCCACAAGAACCACTCGGCTGATCCTTCTTCAATATGCCCTTCACCAACATGCACTGTTTCCTTGATTGAATTAGCTCTCACACCAATATTTGCGTCTAGAGCCTTTGCATTGAGGGCTATCTGAAAAAGGCTGTGGCGCTGAATTTGCCTGTGAATGTGGAGTTGGTGGCATGTGAAACCCGCATGTGGAGCATTCGTTTGTGTGGGATGCTGACCAAGCTTCATTTCAGTCCTAGGCACTCAAAGGGCACTAAGCATAGAGTGTGAAAACTGAGTTTCCTTGAGAGCTGCTTGCAAGCCTGATGGTGTGTGAAGTTAGTGAGCCAAATGGAGTTGTTCTCCCACAAGAACCACTCGGCTGATCCTTTTCAATATGCCCTTCACCAACATGCAGTGTTTCCTTGATTGAATTAGCTCTCACACCAATATTTGCGTCTAGAGCCTTTGCATTGAGGGCTATCTGAAAACAGCTGTGTTGCTGAAGTTGCCTGTGAATGTGGAGTTGGTGGCATGTGAAACCCGCATGTGGAGCATTCGTTTGTGTGGGATGCTCTACCAGGTTCATTCCCAGATAATGCACTCAAAGGGCACTAAGCATAGAGTGTGAAAACTGAGTTTCCTTGAGAGCTGCTTGGAAGCCTGATGGTGTGTGAAGTTAGTGAGCCAAATGGAGTTGTTCTCCCACAAGAACCACTCGGCTGATCCTTCTTCAATATGCCCTTCACCAACATGCACTGTTTCCTTGATTGAATTAGCTCTCACACCAATATTTGCGTCTAGAGCCTTTGCATTGAGGGCTATCTGAAAACGGCTGTGGCGCTGAAGTTGCCTGTGAATGTGGAGTTGGTGGCATGTGAAACCCGCATGTGGAGCATTCGTTTGTGTGGGATGCTCTACCAGGTTCATTCCTAGATAATGCACTCAAAGGGCACTAAGCATAGAGTGTGAAAACTGAGTTTCCTTGAGAGCTGCTTGGAAGCCTGATGGTGTGTGAAGTTAGTGAACCAAATGGAGTTGTTCTCCCACAAGAACCACTCGGCTGATCCTTCTTCAATATGCCCTTCACCAACATGCACTGTTTCCTTGATTGAATTAGCTCTCACACCAATATTTGCGTCTAGAGCCTTTGCATTGAGGGCTATCTGAAAACGGCTGTGGCGCTGAAGTTGCCTGTGAATGTGGAGTTGGTGGCATGTGAAACCCGCATGTGGAGCATTCGTGTGTGTGGGATTCTCCACCAGGTTCATTCCTAGATAATGCACTCAAAGGGCACTAAGCATAGAGTGTGAAAACTGAGTTTCCTTGAGAGCTGCTTGTAAGCCTGATGGTGTTTGAAGTTAGTGAGCCAAATGGAGTTGTTCTCCCACAAGAACCACTCGGCTGATTCTTCTTCAATATGCCCTTCACCAACATGCAGTGTTCCCTTGATTGAATTAGCTCTCACACCAATATTTGCGTCTAGAGCCTTTGCATTGAGGGCTATCTGAAAACGGCTGTGGCTCTGAAGTTGCCTGTGAATGTGGAGTTGGTGGCATGTGAAACCCGCATGTGGAGCATTCGTTTGTGTGGGATGCTCTACCTGGTTCATTGCTAGATAATGCACTCAAAGGGCACTAAGCATAGAGTGTGAAAACTGAGTTTCCTTGAGAGCTGCTTGGAAGCCTGATGGTGTGTGAAGTTAGTGAGCCAAATGGAGTTGTTCTCCCACAAGAACCACTCGGCTGATCCTTCTTCAATATGCCCTTCACCAACATGCACTGTTTCCTTGATTGAATTAGCTCTCACACCAATATTTGCGTCTAGAGCCTTTGCATTGAGAGCTATCTGAAAACGGCTGTGTTGCTGAAGTTGCCTGTGAATGTGGAGTTGGTGGCATGTGAAACCCGCATGTGGAGCATTCGTTTGTGTGGGATGCTCTACCAGGTTCATTCCTAGATAATGCACTCAAAGGGCACTAAGCATAGAGTGTGAAAACTGAGTTTCCTTGAGAGCTGCTTGGAAGCCTGATGGTGTGTGAAGTTAGTGAGCCAAATGGAGTTGTTCTCCCACAAGAGCCACTCGGCTGATTCTTCTTCAATATGCCCTTCACCAACATGCAGTGTTCCCTTGATTGAATTAGCTCTCACACCAATATTTGCGTCTAGAGCCTTTGCATTGAGGGCTATCTGAAAACGGCTGTGGCGCTGAAGTTGCCTGAGAATGTGGAGTTGGTGGCATGTGAAACCCGCATGTGGAGCATTCGTTTGTGTGGGATGCTCTACCAGGTTCATTCCTAGATAATGCACTCAAAGGGCACTAAGCATAGAGTGTGAAAACTGAGTTTCCTTGAGAGCTGCTTGGAAGCCTGATGCTGTGTGAAGTTAGTGAGTCAAATGGAGTTGTTCTCCCACAAGAACCACTCTGCTGATCCTTCTTCAATATGCCCTTCACCAACATGCACTGTTTCCTTTATTGAATTAGCTCTCACACCAATATTTGCGTCTAGAGCCTTTGCATTGAGGGCTATCTGAAAACGGCTGTGGCGCTGAAGTTGCCTGTGAATGTGGAGTTGGTGGCATGTGAATCCCGCATGTGGAGCATTCGTTTGTGTGGGATGCTCTACCAGGTTCATTCCTAGATAATGCACTCAAAGGGCACTAAGCATAGAGTGTGAAAACTGAGTTTCCTTGAGAGCTGCTTGGAAGCCTGATGGTGTGTGAAGTTAGTGAGCCAAATGGAGTTGTTCTCCCACAAGAACCACTCGGCTGATCCTTCTTCAATATGCCCTTCACCAACATGCACTGTTTCCTTGATTGAATTAGCTCTCACACCAATATTTGCGTCTAGAGCCTTTGCATTGAGGGCTATCTGAAAAAGGCTGTGGCGCTGAATTTGCCTGTGAATGTGGAGTTGGTGGCATGTGAAACCCGCATGTGGAGCATTCGTTTGTGTGGGATGCTGACCAAGCTTCATTTCAGTCCTAGGCACTCAAAGGGCACTAAGCATAGAGTGTGAAAACTGAGTTTCCTTGAGAGCTGCTTGCAAGCCTGATGGTGTGTGAAGTTAGTGAGCCAAATGGAGTTGTTCTCCCACAAGAACCACTCGGCTGATCCTTCTTCAATATGCCCTTCACCAACATGCAGTGTTTCCTTGATTGAATTAGCTCTCACACCAATATTTGCGTCTAGAGCCTTTGCATTGAGGGCTATCTGAAAA
Organism: Ochotona princeps; assembly: GCF_030435755.1. Taxonomy (NCBI): domain Eukaryota; kingdom Metazoa; phylum Chordata; class Mammalia; order Lagomorpha; family Ochotonidae; genus Ochotona; species Ochotona princeps. The sequence goes on from NW_026700984.1 coordinate 36,065, forward strand.
CGGCTGTGGCGCTGAAGTTGCCTGTGAATGTGGAGTTGGTGGCATGTGAAACCCGCATGTGGAGCACTCGTGTGTGTGGGATTCTCCACGAGGTTCATTCCTAGATAATGCACTCAAAGGGCACTAAGCATAGAGTGTGAAAACTGAGTTTCCTTGAGAGCTGCTTGTAAGCCTGATGGTGTGTGAAGTTAGTGAGCCAAATGGAGTTGTTCTCCCACAAGAACCACTCGGCTGATTCTTCTTCAATATGCCCTTCACCAACATGCAGTGTTCCCTTGATTGAATTATCTCTCACACCAATATTTGCGTCTAGAGCCTTTGCATTGAGGGCTATCTGAAAACAGCTGTGTTGCTGAAGTTGCCTGTGAATGTGGAGTTGGTGGCATGTGAAACCCGCATGTGGAGCATTCGTTTGTGTGGGATGCTCTACCAGGTTCATTCAAAGATAATGCACTCAAAGGGCACTAAGCATAGAGTGTGAAAACTGAGTTTCCTTGAGAGCTGCTTGGAAGCCTGATGGTGTGTGAAGTTAGTGAGCCAAATGGAGTTGTTCTCCCACAAGAACCACTCGGCTGATCCTTCTTCAATATGCCCTTCACCAACATGCACTGTTTCCTTGATTGAATTAGCTCTCACACCAATATTTGCGTCTAGAGCCTTTGCATTGAGGGCTATCTGAAAACAGCTGTGTTGCTGAATTTGCCTGTGAATGTGGAGTTGGTGGCATGTGAATCCCGCATGTGGAGCATTCGTTTGTGTGGGATGCTCTACCAGGTTCATTCCTAGATAATGCACTCAAAGGGCACTAAGCATAGAGTGTGAAAACTGAGTTTCCTTGAGAGCTGCTTGCAAGCCTGATGGTGTGTGAAGTTAGTGAGCCAAATGGAGTTGTTCTCCCACAAGAACCACTCGGCTGATCCTTCTTCAATATGCCCTTCACCAACATGCAGTGTTTCCTTGATTGAATTAGCTCTCACACCAATATTTGCGTCTAGAGCCTTTGCATTGAGGGCTATCTGAAAACGGCTGTGGCGCTGAAGTTGCCTGTGAATGTGGAGTTGGTGGCATGTGAAACCCGCATGTGGAGCATTCGTTTGTGTGGGATGCTGACCAAGCCTCATTTCAGTCCTAGGCACACAAAGGGCACTAAGCATAGAGTGTGAAAACTGAGTTTCCTTGAGAGCTGCTTGGAAGCCTGATGGTGTGTGAAGTTAGTGAGCCAAATGGAGTTGTTCTCCCACAAGAACCACTCGGCTGATTCTTCTTCAATATGCCCTTCACCAACATGCAGTGTTTCCTTGATTGAATTAGCTCTCACACCAATATTTGCGTCTAGAGCCTTTGCATTGAGGGCTATCTGAAAACGGCTGTGGCGCTGAAGTTGCCTGTGAATGTGGAGTTGGTGGCATGTGAAACCCGCATGTGGAGCATTCGTTTGTGTGGGATGCTCTACCAGGTTCATTCCTAGATAATGCACTCAAAGGGCACTAAGCATAGAGTGTGAAAACTGAGTTTCCTTGAGAGCTGCTTGGAAGCCTGATGGTGTGTGAAGTTAGTGAGTCAAATGGAGTTGTTCTCCCACAAGAACCACTCTGCTGATCCTTCTTCAATATGCCCTTCACCAACATGCAGTGTTTCCTTGATTGAATTAGCTCTCACACCAATATTTGCGTCTAGAGCCTTTGCATTGAGGGCTATCTGAAAACGGCTGTGTTGCTGAAGTTGCCTGTGAATGTGGAGTTGGTGGCATGTGAAACCCGCATGTGGAGCATTCGTTTGTGTGGGATGCTCTACCAGGTTCATTCCCAGATAATGCACTCAAAGGGCACTAAGCATAGAGTGTGAAAACTGAGTTTCCTTGAGAGCTGCTTGGAAGCCTGATGGTGTGTGAAGTTAGTGAGCCAATTGGAGTTGTTCTCCCACAAAAACCACTCGGCTGATTCTTCTTCAATATGCCCTTCACCAACATGCAGTGTTTCCTTGATTGAATTAGATCTCACACCAATATTTGCGTCTAGAGCCTTTGCATTGAGGGCTATCTGAAAACGGCTGTGGCTCTGAAGTTGCCTGTGAATGTGGAGTTGGTGGCATGTGAAACCCGCATGTGGAGCATTCGTTTGTGTGGGATGCTCTACCAGGTTCATTCCTAGATAATGCACTCAAAGGGCACTAAGCATAGAGTGTGAAAACTGAGTTTCCTTGAGAGCTGCTTGGAAGCCTGATGGTGTGTGAAGTTAGTGAGCCAAATGGAGTTGTTCTCCCACAAGAACCACTCTGCTGATCCTTCTTCAATATGCCCTTCACCAACATTCAGTGTTTCCTTGATTGAATTAGCTCTCACACCAATATTTGCATCTAGAGCCTTTGCATTGAGGGCTATCTGAAAATGGCTGTGGCGCTGAAGTTGCCTGTGAATGTGGAGTTGGTGGCATGTGAAACCCGCATGTGGAGCATTCGTTTGTGTGGGATGCTCTACCAGGTTCATTCCTAGATAATGCACTCAAAGGGCACTAAGCATAGAGTGTGAAAACTGAGTTTCCTTGAGAGCTGCTTGGAAGCCTGATGGTGTGTGAAGTTAGTGAGCCAAATGGAGTTGTTCTCCCACAAGAACCACTCGGCTGATCCTGTTCAATATGCCCTTCACCAACATGCAGTGTTTCCTTGATTGAATTAGCTCTCACACCAATATTTGCGTCTAGAGCCTTTGCATTGAGGGCTATCTGAAAACGGCTGTGGCGCTGAAGTTGCCTGTGAATGTGGAGTTGGTGGCATGTGAAACCCGCATGTGGAGCATTCGTTTGTGTGGGATGCTGACCAAGCTTCATTTCAGTCCTAGGCACTTAAAGGGCACTAAGCATAGAGTGTGAAAACTGAGTTTCCTTGAGAGCTGCTTGGAAGCCTGATGGTGTGTGAAGTTAGTGAGCCAAATGGAGTTGTTCTCCCACAAGAAACACTCTGCTGATCCTTCTTCAATATGCCCTTCACCAACATTCAGTGTTTCCTTGATTGAATTAGCTCTCACACCAATATTTGCATCTAGAGCCTTTGCATTGAGGGCTATCTGAAAATGGCTGTGGCGCTGAAGTTGCCTGGGAATGTGGAGTTGGTGGCATGTGAAACCCGCATGTGGAGCATTCGTTTGTGTGGGATGCTCTACCAGGTTCATTCCTAGATAATGCACTCAAAGGGCACTAAGCATAGAGTGTGAAAACTGAGTTTCCTTGAGAGCTGCTTGGAAGCCTGATGGTGTGTGAAGTTAGTGAGCCAAATGGAGTTGTTCTCCCACAAGAACCACTCGGCTGATCCTGTTCAATATGCCCTTCTCCAACATGCAGTGTTTCCTTGATTGAATTAGCTCTCACACCAATATTTGCGTCTAGAGCCTTTGCATTGAGGGCTATCTGAAAACAGCTGTGTTGCTGAAGTTGCCTGTGAATGTGGAGTTGGTGGCATGTGAAACCCGCATGTGGAGCATTCGTTTGTGTGGGATGCTCTACCAGGTTCATTCCTAGATAATGCACTCAAAGGGCACTAAGCATAGAGTGTGAAAACTGAGTTTCCTTGAGAGCTGCTTGGAAGCCTGATGGTGTGTGAAGTTAGTGAGCCAAATGGAGTTGTTCTCCCACAAGAACCACTCGGCTGATCCTTCTTCAATATGCCCTTCACCAACATGCAGTGTTTCCTTGATTGAATTAGCTCTCACACCAATATTTGCGTCTAGAGCCTTTGCATTGAGGGCTATCTGAAAACGGCTGTGGCGCTGAAGTTGCCTGTGAATGTGGAGTTGGTGGCATGTGAAACCCGCATGTGGAGCATTCGTTTGTGTGGGATGCTGACCAAGCCTCATTTCAGTCCTAGGCACACAAAGGGCACTAAGCATAGAGTGTGAAAACTGAGTTTCCTTGAGAGCTGCTTGGAAGCCTGATGGTGTGTGAAGTTAGTGAGCCAAATGGAGTTGTTCTCCCACAAGAACCACTCGGCTGATTCTTCTTCAATATGCCCTTCACCAACATGCAGTGTTTCCTTGATTGAATTAGCTCTCACACCAATATTTGCGTCTAGAGCCTTTGCATTGAGGGCTATCTGAAAACGGCTGTGGCGCTGAAGTTGCCTGTGAATGTGGAGTTGGTGGCATGTGAAACCCGCATGTGGAGCATTCGTTTGTGTGGGATGCTCTACCAGGTTCATTCCTAGATAATGCACTCAAAGGGCACTAAGCATAGAGTGTGAAAACTGAGTTTCCTTGAGAGCTGCTTGGAAGCCTGATGGTGTGTGAAGTTAGTGAGTCAAATGGAGTTGTTCTCCCACAAGAACCACTCTGCTGATCCTTCTTCAATATGCCCTTCACCAACATGCAGTGTTTCCTTGATTGAATTAGCTCTCACACCAATATTTGCGTCTAGAGCCTTTGCATTGAGGGCTATCTGAAAACGGCTGTGGCGCTGAAGTTGCCTGTGAATGTGGAGTTGGTGGCATGTGAAACCCGCATGTGGAGCACTCGTTTGTGTGGGATTCTCCACCAGGTTCATTCCTAGATAATGCACTCAAAGGGCACTAAGCATAGAGTGTGAAAACTGAGTTTCCTTGAGAGCTGCTTGGAAGCCTGATGGTGTGTGAAGTTAGTGAGCCAATTGGAGTTGTTCTCCCACAAAAACCACTCTGCTGATTCTTCTTCAATATGCCCTTCACCAACATGCAGTGTTTCCTTGATTGAATTAGATCTCACACCAATATTTGCGTCTAGAGCCTTTGCATTGAGGGCTATCTGAAAACGGCTGTGGCTCTGAAGTTGCCTGTGAATGTGGAGTTGGTGGCATGTGAAACCCGCATGTGGAGCATTCGTTTGTGTGGGATGCTCTACCAGGTTCATTCCTAGATAATGCACTCAAAGGGCACTAAGCATAGAGTGTGAAAACTGAGTTTCCTTGAGAGCTGCTTGGAAGCCTGATGGTGTGTGAAGTTAGTGAGCCAAATGGAGTTGTTCTCCCACAAGAACCACTCTGCTGATCCTTCTTCAATATGCCCTTCACCAACATTCAGTGTTTCCTTGATTGAATTAGCTCTCACACCAATATTTGCATCTAGAGCCTTTGCATTGAGGGCTATCTGAAAATGGCTGTGGCGCTGAAGTTGCCTGTGAATGTGGAGTTGGTGGCATGTGAAACCCGCATGTGGAGCATTCGTTTGTGTGGGATGCTCTACCAGGTTCATTCCTAGATAATGCACTCAAAGGGCACTAAGCATAGAGTGTGAAAACTGAGTTTCCTTGAGAGCTGCTTGGAAGCCTGATGGTGTGTGAAGTTAGTGAGCCAAATGGAGTTGTTCTCCCACAAGAACCACTCGGCTGATCCTGTTCAATATGCCCTTCACCAACATGCAGTGTTTCCTTGATTGAATTAGCTCTCACACCAATATTTGCGTCTAGAGCCTTTGCATTGAGGGCTATCTGAAAACGGCTGTGGCGCTGAAGTTGCCTGTGAATGTGGAGTTGGTGGCATGTGAAACCCGCATGTGGAGCATTCGTTAGTGTGGGATGCTGACCAAGCTTCATTTCAGTCCTAGGCACTTAAAGGGCACTAAGCATAGAGTGTGAAAACTGAGTTTCCTTGAGAGCTGCTTGGAAGCCTGATGGTGTGTGAAGTTAGTGAGCCAAATGGAGTTGTTCTCCCACAAGAAACACTCTGCTGATCCTTCTTCAATATGCCCTTCACCAACATTCAGTGTTTCCTTGATTGAATTAGCTCTCACACCAATATTTGCATCTAGAGCCTTTGCATTGAGGGCTATCTGAAAATGGCTGTGGCGCTGAAGTTGCCTGTGAATGTGGAGTTGGTGGCATGTGAAACCCGCATGTGGAGCATTGGTTTGTGTGGGATGCTCTACCAGGTTCATTCCTAGATAATGCACTCAAAGGGCACTAAGCATAGAGTGTGAAAACTGAGTTTCCTTGAGAGCTGCTTGGAAGCCTGATGGTGTGTGAAGTTAGTGAGCCAAATGGAGTTGTTCTCCCACAAGAACCACTCGGCTGATCCTGTTCAATATGCCCTTCACCAACATGCAGTGTTTCCTTGATTGAATTAGCTCTCACACCAATATTTGCATCTAGAGCCTTTGCATTGAGGGCTATCTGAAAACGGCTGTGGCTCTGAAGTTGCCTGTGAATGTGGAGTTGGTGGCATGTGAAACCCGCATGTGGAGCATTCGTTAGTGTGGGATGCTCTACCAGGTTCATTCCCAGATAATGCACTCAAAGGGCACTAAGCATAGAGTGTGAAAACTGAGTTTCCTTGAGAGCTGCTTGGAAGCCTGATGTTGTGTGAAGTTAGTGAGCCAAATGGAGTTGTTCTCCCACAAGAACCACTCGGCTGATCCTTCTTCAATATGCCCTTCACCAACATGCAGTGTTTCCTTGATTGAATTAGCTCTCACACCAATATTTGCGTCTAGAGCCTTTGCATTGAGAGCTATCTGAAAACGGCTGTGGCTCTGAAGTTGCCTGTGAATGTGGAGTTGGTGGCATGTGAAACCCGCATGTGGAGCATTCGTTTTTGTGGGATGCTGACCAAGCCTCATTTCAGTCCTAGGCACACAAAGGGCACTAAGCATAGGGTGTGAAAACTGAGTTTCCTTGAGAGCTGCTTGGAAGCCTGATGGTGTGTGAAGTTAGTGAGCCAAATGGAGTTGTTCTCCCACAAGAACCACTCGGCTGATCCTGTTCAATATGCCCTTCACCAACATGCAGTGTTTCCTTGATTGAATTAGCTCTCACACCAATATTTGCGTCTAGAGCCTTTGCATTGAGGGCTATCTGAAAACAGCTTTGTTGCTGAAGTTGCCTGTGAATGTGGAGTTGGTGGCATGTGAAACCCGCATGTGGCGCATTCGTTAGTGTGGGATGCTCTACCAGGTTCATTCCCAGATAATGCACTCAAAGGGCACTAAGCATAGAGTGTGAAAACTGAGTTTCCTTGAGAGCTGCTTGGAAGCCTGATGGTGTGTGAAGTTAGTGAGCCAAATGGAGTTGTTCTCCCACAAGAACCACTCGGCTGATCCTTCTTCAATATGCCCTTCACCAACATGCAGTGTTTCCTTGATTGAATTAGCTCTCACACCAATATTTGCGTCTAGAGCCTTTGCATTGAGGGCTATCTGAAAACGGCTGTGGCGCTGAAGTTGCCTGTCAATGTGGAGTTGGTGGCATGTGAAACCCGCATGTGGAGCATTCGTTTGTGTGGGATGCTCTACCAGGTTCATTCCTAGATAATGCACTCAAAGGGCACTAAGCATAGAGTGTGAAAACGAAGTTTCCTTGAGAGCTGCTTGGAAGCCTGATGGTGTGTGAAGTTAGTGAGCCAAATGGAGTTGTTCTCCCACAAGAACCACTCGGCTGATCCTTCTTCAAAATGGCGTTCACCAACATGCACTGTTTCCTTGATTGAATTAGCTCTCACACCAATATTTGCGTCTAGAGCCTTTGCATTGAGGGCTATCTGAAAACGGCTGTGGCTCTGAAGTTGCCTGTGAATGTGGAGTTGGTGGCATGTGAAACCCGCATGTGGAGCATTCGTTTGTGTGGGATGCTGACCAAGCCTCATTTCAGTCCTAGGCACACAAAGAGCACTAAGCATAGAGTGTGAAAACTGAGTTTCCTTGAGAGCTGCTTGGAAGCCTGATGGTGTGTGAAGTTAGTAAGCCAAATGGAGTTGTTGTCCCACAAGAACCACTCGGCTGATTCTTCTTCAATATGCCCTTCACCAACATGCAGTGTTTCCTTGATTGAATTAGCTCTCACACCAATATTTGCATCTAGAGCCTTTGCATTGAGGGCTATCTGAAAACAGCTGTGTTGCTGAAGTTGCCTGTGAATGTGGAGTTGATGGTATGTGAAACCCGCATGTGGAGCATTCGTTAGTGTGGGATGCTCTACCAGGTTCATTCCCAGATAATGCACTCAAAGGGCACTAAGCATAGAGTGTGAAAACTGAGTTTCCTTGAGAGCTGCTTGGAAGCCTGATGGTGTGTGAAGTTAGTGAGCCAAATGGAGTTGTTCTCCCACAAGAACCACTCAGCTGATCCTTTTCAATATGCCCTTCACCAACATGCAGTGTTTCCTTGATTGAATTAGCTCTCACACCAATATTTGCGTCTAGAGCCTTTGCATTGAGGGCTATCTGAAAACGGCTGTGGCGCTGAAGTTGCCTGTGAATGTGGAGTTGGTGGCATGTGAAACCCGCATGTGGAGCATTGGTTTGTGTGGGATGCTCTACCAGGTTCATTCCTAGATAATGCACTCAAAGGGCACTAAGCATAGAGTGTGAAAACTGAGTTTCCTTGAGAGCTGCTTGGAAGCCTGATGGTGTGTGAAGTTAGTGAGCCAAATGGAGTTGTTCTCCCACAAGAACCACTCGGCTGATCCTTCTTTAATATGCCCTTCACCAACATGCAGTGTTTCCTTGATTGAATTAGCTCTCACACCAATATTTGCGTCTAGAGCCTTTGCATTGAGAGCTATCTGAAAACGGCTGTGGCGCTGAAGTTGCCTGTGAATGTGGAGTTGGTGGCATGTGAAACCCGCATGTGGAGCATTCGTTAGTGTGGGCTGCTCTACCAGGTTCATTCCCAGATAATGCACTCAAAGGGCACTAAGCATAGAGTGTGAAAACTGAGTTTCCTTGAGAGCTGCTTGGAAGCCTGATGGTGTGTGAAGTTAGTGAGCCAAATGGAGTTGTTCTCCCACAAGAACCACTCGGCTGATCCTTCTTCAATATGCCCTTCACCAACATGCAGTGTTTCCTTGATTGAATTAGCTCTCACACCAATATTTGCGTCTAGAGATTTTGCATTGAGAGCTATCTGAAAACGGCTGTGGCGCTGAAGTTGCCTGTGAATGTGGAGTTGGTGGCATGTGAAACCCGCATGTGGAGCATTCGTTTGTGTGGGATGCTGACCAAGCCTCATTTCAGTCCTAGGCACACAAAGGGCACTAAGCATAGAGTGTGAAAACTGAGTTTCCTTGAGAGCTGCTTGGAAGCCTGATGTTGTGTGAAGTTAGTGAGCCAAATGGAGTTGTTCTCCCACAAGAACCACTCGGCTGATCCTTCTTCAATATGCCCTTCACCAACATGCAGTGTTTCCTTGATTGAATTAGCTCTCACACCAATATTTGCGTCTAGAGCCTTAGCATTGAGGGCTATCTGAAAACGGCTGTGGAGCTGAAGTTGCCTGTGAATGTGGAGTTGGTGGCATGTGAAACCCGCATGTGGAGCATTCGTTTGTGTGGGATGCTCTACCAGGTTCATTCCTAGATAATGCACTCAAAGGGCACTAAGCATAGAGTGTGAAAACTGAGTTTCCTTGAGAGCTGCTTGGAAGCCTGATGGTGTGTGAAGTTAGTGAGCCAAATGGAGTTGTTCTCCCACAAGAACCACTCGGCTGATCCTTCTTCAATATGCCCTTCACCAACATGCAGTGTTTCCTTGATTGAATTAGCTCTCACACCAATATTTGCGTCTAGAGCCTTTGCATTGAGGGCTATCTGAAAACGGCTGTGTTGCTGAAGTTGCCTGTGAATGTGGAGTTGGTGGCATGTGAAACCCGCATGTGGAGCATTCGTTAGTGTGGGATGCTCTACCAGGTTCATTCCCAGATAATGCACTCAAAGGGCACTAAGCATAGAGTGTGAAAACTGAGTTTCCTTGAGAGCTGCTTGGAAGCCTGATGGTGTGTGAAGTTAGTGAGCCAAATGGAGTTGTTCTCCCACAAGAACCACTCGGCTGATCCTTCTTCAATATGCCCTTCACCAACATGCACTGTTTCCTTGATTGAATTAGCTCTCACACCAATATTTGCGTCTAGAGCCTTTGCATTGAGAGCTATCTGAAAACGGCTGTGGCACTGAAGTTGCCTGTGAATGTGGAGTTGGTGGCATGTGAAACCCGCATGTGGAGCATTCGTTTGTGTGGGATGCTGACCAAGCCTCATTTCAGTCCTAGGCACACAAAGGGCACTAAGCATAGAGTGTGAAAACTGAGTTTCCTTGAGAGCTGCTTGGAAGCCTGATGGTGTGTGAAGTTAGTGAGCCAAATGGAGTTGTTCTCCCACAAGAACCACTCGGCTGATTCTTCTTCAATATGCCCTTCACCAACATGCAGTGTTTCCTTGATTGAATTAGCTCTCACACCAATATTTGCGTCTAGAGCCTTTGCATTGAGGGCTATCTGAAAACGGCTGTGGCGCTGAAGTTGCCTGTGAATGTGGAGTTGGTGGCATGTGAAACCCGCATGTGGAGCATTCGTTTGTGTGGGATGCTCTACCAGGTTCATTCCTAGATAATGCACTCAAAGGGCACTAAGCATAGAGTGTGAAAACTGAGTTTCCTTGAGAGCTGCTTGGAAGCCTGATGGTGTGTGAAGTTAGTGAGTCAAATGGAGTTGTTCTCCCACAAGAACCACTCTGCTGATCCTTCTTCAATATGCCCTTCACCAACATGCAGTGTTTCCTTGATTGAATTAGCTCTCACACCAATATTTGCGTCTAGAGCCTTTGCATTGAGGGCTATCTGAAAACGGCTGTGGCGCTGAAGTTGCCTGTGAATGTGGAGTTGGTGGCATGTGAAACCCGCATGTGGAGCATTCGTTTGTGTGGGATGCTGACCAAGCCTCATTTCAGTCCTAGGCACACAAAGGGCACTAAGCATAGAGTGTGAAAACTGAGTTTCCTTGAGAGCTGCTTGGAAGCCTGATGGTGTGTGAAGTTAGTGAGCCAAATGGAGTTGTTCTCCCACAAGAACCACTCGGCTGATTCTTCTTCAATATGCCCTTCACCAACATGCAGTGTTTCCTTGATTGAATTAGCTCTCACACCAATATTTGCGTCTAGAGCCTTTGCATTGAGGGCTATCTGAAAACGGCTGTGGCGCTGAAGTTGCCTGTGAATGTGGAGTTGGTGGCATGTGAAACCCGCATGTGGAGCATTCGTTTGTGTGGGATGCTCCATCAGGTTCATTCCCAGATAATGCACGCAAAGGGCACTAAGCATAGAGTGTGAAAACTGAGTTTCCTTGAGAGCTGCTTGGAAGCCTGATGGTGTGTGAAGTTAGTGAGTCAAATGGAGTTGTTCTCCCACAAGAACCACTCTGCTGATCCTTCTTCAATATGCCCTTCACCAACATGCAGTGTTTCCTTGATTGAATTAGCTCTCACACCAATATTTGCGTCTAGAGCCTTTGCATTGAGGGCTATCTGAAAACGGCTGTGGCGCTGAAGTTGCCTGTGAATGTGGAGTTGGTGGCATGTGAAACCCGCATGTGGAGCACTCGTTTGTGTGGGATTCTCCACCAGGTTCATTCCTAGATAATGCACTCAAAGGGCACTAAGCATAGAGTGTGAAAACTGAGTTTCCTTGAGAGCTGCTTGGAAGCCTGATGGTGTGTGAAGTTAGTGAGCCAAATGGAGTTGTTCTCCCACAAAAACCACTCGGCTGATTCTTCTTCAATATGCCCTTCACCAACGTGCAGTGTTTCCTTGATTGAATTAGATCTCACACCAATATTTGCGTCTAGAGCCTTTGCATTGAGGGCTATCTGAAAACGGCTGTGGCTCTGAAGTTGCCTGTGAATGTGGAGTTGGTGGCATGTGAAACCCGCATGTGGAGCATTCGTTTGTGTGGGATGCTCTACCAGGTTCATTCCTAGATAATGCACTCAAAGGGCACTAAGCATAGAGTGTGAAAACTGAGTTTCCTTGAGAGCTGCTTGGAAGCCTGATGGTGTGTGAAGTTAGTGAGCCAAATGGAGTTGTTCTCCCACAAGAACCACTCTGCTGATCCTTCTTCAATATGCCCTTCACCAACATTCAGTGTTTCCTTGATTGAATTAGCTCTCACACCAATATTTGCATCTAGAGCCTTTGCATTGAGGGCTATCTGAAAATGGCTGTGGCGCTGAAGTTGCCTGTGAATGTGGAGTTGGTGGCATGTGAAACCCGCATGTGGAGCATTCGTTTGTGTGGGATGCTCTACTAGGTTCATTCCTAGATAATGCACTCAAAGGGCACTAAGCATAGAGTGTGAAAACTGAGTTTCTTGAGAGCTGCTTGGAAGCCTGATGGTGTGTGAAGTTAGTGAGCCAAATGGAGTTGTTCTCCCACAAGAACCACTCGGCTGATCCTGTTCAATATGCCCTTCACCAACATGCACTGTTTCCTTGATTGAATTAGCTCTCACACCAATATTTGCGTCTAGAGCCTTTGCATTGAGGGCTATCTGAAAACAGCTGTGTTGCTGAAGTTGCCTGTGAATGTGGAGTTGGTGGCATGTGAAACCCGCATGTGGAGCATTCGTTAGTGTGGGATGCTGACCAAGCTTCATTTCAGTCCTAGGCACTTAAAGGGCACTAAGCATAGAGTGTGAAAACTGAGTTTCCTTGAGAGCTGCTTGGAAGCCTGATGGTGTGTGAAGTTAGTGAGCCAAATGGAGTTGTTCTCCCACAAGAAACACTCTGCTGATCCTTCTTCAATATGCCCTTCACCAACATTCAGTGTTTCCTTGATTGAATTAGCTCTCACACCAATATTTGCATCTAGAGCCTTTGCATTGAGGGCTATCTGAAAATGGCTGTGGCGCTGAAGTTGCCTGTGAATGTGGAGTTGGTGGCATGTGAAACCCGCATGTGGAGCATTGGTTTGTGTGGGATGCTCTACCAGGTTCATTCCTAGATAATGCACTCAAAGGGCACTAAGCATAGAGTGTGAAAACTGAGTTTCCTTGAGAGCTGCTTGGAAGCCTGATGGTGTGTGAAGTTAGTGAGCCAAATGGAGTTGTTCTCCCACAAGAACCACTCGGCTGATCCTGTTCAATATGCCCTTCACCAACATGCAGTGTTTCCTTGATTGAATTAGCTCTCACACCAATATTTGCATCTAGAGCCTTTGCATTGAGGGCTATCTGAAAACGGCTGTGGCGCTGAAGTTGCCTGAGAATGTGGAGTTGGTGGCATGTGAAACCCGCATGTGGAGCATTCGTTAGTGTGGGATGCTCTACCAGGTTCATTCCCAGATAATGCACGCAAAGGGCACTA